>NC_047557.1:67518216-67818216 GCF_012275295.1 Melopsittacus undulatus | reverse complement strand
AGTAGGAATGTAATTTCTGTGCAGGAGACCAAAACCTATATTGTGCTTGGGAAATTATTACTGTAAAGACAAAAATAATATAAAAAGTCTGGGTTATTAACATTTTATTAACATCAGTTTAAAGCAAATTAATATAAAAATGCATTTCTGTACAATCAGACTGCCTTCTCTGTAACATTTGTAAAAACTAGTTTTCTTCTTGCTTTGGCAAGCTGTATTCACTGTTTTGCCTCAGACACCTATTTCTGAAAGCAAGGATTTTAACCATATTACAAATGGTGTAACTTGAAAAAACACCAAATCCTAAAATAAACAAAAAAAAACCCAACTATTTTTTAATAACCAGGTTTCTTCCTCTAATTTTGGAGGCTAAATTTCTTAGGAAAATTTGGATTCTTAAGGTGATCAGAATAAAAGATTGGATGATCTTTTTATGAATTGATATTTAGGTTTTAAATAATAAGGTTTGGGCAAAGTTTGGGAACTCAGGAATGTGACTGTCTTAAACTTTGCTGTTTGAGAGTTCTGCCTCAGAGCAGAAGAATCTCTGGGGCAAGGCTGCATTATTTTACATGCTCCAGATACAGACTAACAGGGTAAATAGTACAAATGCATGCAGTTTTGATGAGAAAAGCTGAAAGATGTGTTCACTGCATATGGCAGACTGAAACTATAATGCGGTTTTGTTGTTCTACATAGGTGATTGTTATTTTAGTATCATCACATTACGTAACTCTTTAGTCATGTATCCTGGAACAAATTATCTACAAACATATAATTATAGAATGGTTTGCGTTGGAAGGATCCTTAAAGCTCATCCAGTTCCAACCACCAGGCAGGAACACCTTCCACTGGACCAGGTTGCTCCAAGCCCTGTCCAGCCTGGCCTTGAATACGGTCAGGGCTGGGGCAGCAACAGCTTCTCTGGGCAACCTGTTCCAGTGCCTCACCACTCTCACAATGAAGAATTTTCCTAATGTCTAATCAGAATCTCCCCTCTTTCAATTTAAAGCTATTCCCCCTTTTCCTGTCACTGCAGGCCCTTGTAAAATGCCCCTTTCCATATTTCTTGTAGCCCCCTTTTATGTATTGGAAGCAGCTCTGAGATCTCCCACAGCCTTCTGTTCTCCAGATTGAACAAGCTCAGCTCTCTCAGTCTGTCTTTATAGCAGAGGTGCTCCAACCCTCAGATCATCTTCATGACCTGGTCTGGACTCACTCGAGCAGGCCCATGTCCCTGTTGTGGTGGGGACCCCAAAACTTCACACAGTATTCCAAGTAGAGTCTCATGAGAGAAGAGCAGAGAGGGAAAATTTCTTCCCTTGACCTGCTAGTCATGCTTCTTTTGATGCAGCCCATCATATGTTTGGGTTTCTGGGCTGCGAGTGCACACTGCTGGCTAATGTTAGGCTTCTCAGGGCTGCTGTCAATAAATTTTCCACCCAGCCTGTGTTTGTGCTTGAAATTGCTTCAACCCAGGTGCAGGACCTTGCACTTGGCTTGGTTGAATTTCATGAGGTTAGCATTGGCCAACCTCTCAAGCATGTCTGGGTGACATTCCTTCCCTCCAGCTTATCAACTGAATCACACAGCTTGGTATTACGGCAGGATTGCTGAAGGTGTGTCAATCCCACTGTCCATATTGCTGACAAAGATGAACGACACAGGTCCCACTACTGACCCCTGAAGAACACCACTCATCACTGATCACTTGGACATTGAGCCATTGACCACAACTCTTTAACTCCAACCATTCAGCCAGTTCCTTATCCACCGAGTGGTCCATCTGTCAAATCCATGCCTTTACAGTTTAGACACAAGGATGTCATGCAGGACAGTGTTAAATGTTTTGCACGAGGCCAGGTAGATGATATCACTCTTCTCCTATCCGCTAATGCCATGGCCACATCATAGAAAGCCACCAGATTTGTTAGGCACAATTTGCCCTTAGTGATACCATTTTGGCTGTCACTAATTATCTCCTTACTGTCCATATGAACTGGCATAGTTTCCATGAGTATCTGCATCATGATCTTGCCAGGTACTGATTGAGACTGACTCACCTGTAGTTCCCCAAGTCTTCCTTTTTTCCCCTTTTAAGATGTGGGTTATGTTCCCCATTTTTCCAGTCAGTGGGAACTTCTCTGGACTTACACAACTCCTCAAACATGACACATAGTGGCTTACACAATTCATCTGCCAGCTCCTTCAGGACCTGTGGATGCATCTCATCAGGTCCTGTGGACTTCAGGTTCCTTCGATGGTTTCAAACCTGATCTACAGTGGGCAGTTCTTAAAACAAAGGCAAAAAACCTTCACTGAGTTCCTCATTTTCCACATCCCATATAACTAAGTCTCCCATTTCTTTTTGGGGAGGGCCTGCATTTTCCCTAATCTTTTATCATCAACCTGTAGAAGCTTTTCTTCTTGCCCTTGATGTCCCTGACCCCATTTAATTCTGCCAGAGCTTTACCTTTCCTAACCTGATCCCTGCCTGCTCTATTTCTCTGTATTCCTCCCAGGCTACCTGTCCTTGCTTCCACCCTCTGTAGACCTGCTAAAAAGCAGGTGTTGGAGTTTGCCAAGGAGCAACTTGTTCATCCACTTAGGCCTCTTAGCATTCTTGCCTGACTTCTTTGTCAGGATGCATTGCTCCTGAGCTTGGGGGAGGTGATCCTTGAATATTAGCCAGCTTTCTTGGGTCCCTCTTCCCTCCTGGGCTCTATCCCATGGTACTCCACCAAGCAGATTCCTCAAGAGGCCAAAGTCTGCATTTCTGAAAACTACGGCAGTGAGTTTGCTCACTGTCCTTGTTGCCCTAAGGATCTCAAACTTCACCATTTCACGGTCACTGCAGACAAGGCTGCCCTCCAGCTTCACACTCCCCATTATCCCCTTGCTTTTTATGAGACCAGTTCCAGCATAGCACCTGTTCTCATTGGTTCCTCTATCACTCAGAGAAGAAAGTTATCATCAACGCACTCCAGATACTCCCTGCATTGCTTATGCCCTGCTGTATTGTCCCTCCAACATCCTTCAGTCAACCATACACTGGTTGCATCTAAAGGAGCATGGCCAGCAGGTATATAGAGAGGGAAGCGTTTCTCCTGCTTTACTCCACTCGTGAGACCCAGCTTCAGTCCTGCATTCAGCTTGGGGGCCCCCAGCACGAGAGTGAGTCCAGAGGAGGCAATGAAGATGCTCCAAGGGCTGGAGCACCTCTTCTAAAAAGGCAGGCTGAGAAAGTTGGACTGAAAAAGCCTGGAGAAGGCTCCTGGGAGACCTTAGAGCAGCTCCCAGTACCTAAAAGGGGGGCCCACAAGAAATCAGGAGAGGGACTTTTACAAGGGAATGTCAATTTCTTCTTCTTTTTTTTCATTCTTTTTTCCTTTCTGTCTGTCTTGTGCATTCAGCCACCAGCAGGCCAGATTTCCCAGTCATGTACATGCAGTGTCCAGTACTGAATACTTCTTGAAACAAGTAACAATTCCACATGTATCATGAGGTCAGCATATTTTTGGCTGCTTGAATTTGCAAGAGATGTCAGGGTTATCAGAGGAGGGCAGAGATGATGGAAAGTCAGCTTTTACAGCTTCTCTGTGTTGTTCTGGCAGTTATGGATAAAGACCATGACTCATGTTAAAGCTTGAAGAGAACAAATAATTATTATAGAAGTTCACAGACTGATATACACGTGAGAGTTCTTAGTGAAGTTTACCACTGAGGTTTAAGAAAATCCTTTGTACCATAGAATTATTAGCTTCTGGTGATACGATTCTCAAGAGCCCATTACTCCCGGTTTCTTGAATGGATCTGAAGCAGTGCCAAATCCCTAAACTTGCAATGTAATATACAATAAGCCCCTAAGCTTACAGGTCTCAGTGTAACTAATTTAGAAGATCTTTAAGAGTCATTTTTGAACCAAGGCATTAGAAATAAAAATATGAGCAAGTCAGTAGTTGCAGACCTGCCTCAGTAGAAGGACTAGTAGATAGAGAACTTTCCTCTTGGATCAGAGCAAATGTCTCTCAAGACTAGTGTCCTGTCTCCTGCAAAGGGTCTAACAGGTCAGGTATGAAAGGATCCTTTTGAGCACATCATGCCAGCTTTCAAGGAGACAGCTATTTAAATACTTCATGACCCAGCTGTATTCTAACAGTTGTGTTTAATATTCTCTGACAGACCTGTTTGCTCTCTGTGAGTTTATCTAACCTCTTTTAGAACCTATTTATCCCTTCACAACATCCTGTAGTAACACGACCTACAATTTAAATACTAAAGGCAATAATTTATTTTCTGTTTCTATACTCCAGACAATTTATCTTCTAATGCTGCATACCCCTTCTACTTCTTTAATGTGAGAAATAATAATTGTGCTCTAGTTCTTCATGCTTTGCTGCCACAGAGCAGTTGTGAAATGGTTTCTGCTTGTGGAGAAGATACTTCGTTTTACTGAGTCACACGTATTTTTTTCACTGACATACAAGAACCTGCTTTGGGCACAGATGTTTTCATCTCTATGGACAACATTTGTTTGCAAACCTTGTAATATTTGTAGAGGAGAGTCTTTCTTTCTTTCTTTCTTTTGTTCATTCTTTTGTTCTCTCTTTTGTTCTTTTTTTCTTTCGTTCCTTTGTTCTTTCTGTCTGTCTTTCTGTCTTTGTCCTGATGTAATCAGGAGAAAAAAAAAACAAGTTTTTTCTGTGGTCAGACAACAAGACAAAAAAAAAAGACCAAAAAAAAAATGGTCTTTTTCCCAAACAGACCATTCTACTGAGAGCAGAACCAGGAAGCTAATTTTTGCAGACAATTTCTATTTAATACTGTTGACATAATATTTGCATCCTGGATTATCTCATTAAATGTGTTAATGCAGTTTGTTATATCATACACAGATGTGTTTCAGGTCTACCTGGAACACTTCAATCATTTCCTTCTGAAAATAGTCTTTAGATGTTAGTAATACCTCACCTCCTTTATTCTTCTGTCTTTTCCTAGTTATCACCATTATTTTAGGAGTGTTTGACTATTCTTAAAGCTGGTTCCAGTCTTACACCTTCTATGAGCAACTTTTTGCCATTAATAACTTCTTCAGAAATAAAAAAATAATTTCCACTTGCCTAGTGGATGCAAGTGGGTATTTCATCTGGTACTTCCTGTATTATTCCTTCACCCAAGACATCAAGGGTGATATCTAGTGATATTTGTCAAAAGTTGTTGATTACAAGTGGTAAGACACAACATTACAATCGGATTTAATAGATTGGGCTTCACGTTACCTGCAAGAACTTACTTTACCTGATTGGCATTCTAATGGCGTATGCAACAGAGTGTGAGGAAATATGTTAGTTGGATTAAGGGATATAGTCACGGTTAGCCTTAGGTTTTCTGCTAAGGGGGACAACTACTGAAGATTTTACCATTCTCACACAAAGCCAAGACTGGTTTTGGCTAGCTCTGTCTAGGAGCTTGGTGTTACAATTCTTCGTGCTACTGTGCATCACCATACTGCCCACAGTTTCTTCTTAAGTCTGTTACCTGTGCCTATCTGTGTTCCAACTCCTGACACAGCAGTCCTGTCAAGTTAGGTCTCAGTACTTCCACTGTTTTATTTGACTGTGTTATGCATTCCAGACCTGGAGAAGAGAAGGCTGTGTGGAGACCTCATAGCAGCCTTCCAGTATCTGAAGGGGGCCTATAAGGGTGCTGGGGAAGAACTCTTCATTAGGAACTGTAGTGATAGGACAAGGGGTAACAGGTTAGAACTTAAACATGGGAAGTTTAGATTGGACATAAGGAAGAAATTCTTTAAGGGTGGTGAAGCACTGGAATGGATTGCCCAAGGAAGGTGTGAATGCTTCATCCCTGGTGGTGTTCAAGACCAGGTTGGACAGAGCCTTGGGTGACACGGTTTAGTGTGAGGTGTCCCTGCCTATGGCAGGGGGCTTGGAACTAGGTGATCTTAAGGTCCTTTCCAACCCTAACTATCCTATGATTCTATGATTTGGTACAAGGTTGTTTTGATTTGGTACAGGGTTGTTTTGACACCAAACTGGTTAGTTGGACCTTGTTCCTTGAATTTGTTGCTGACTGGATTCGAAGTCTGAAAAGTGGAAGTTTTCTCCTCTTTGAGCCACAATAAACCTTCAATGCAATCTTTACGTTCCGTTTTCTTTCAGCTTAAAAATAGAGGTATTCAAGGAAAAACATGTAAATGCAAAGTGAGAATAAATGGATGTAAATGTTTATGCATTGTTCAGCAGGCAGCACAGACCACTGACTTGAAGCCTTGAGCACTTAGTATGTGTCACATTTAACTCTTGCTTCTTGAAAGTAAATGTTAGGAAAAGTCTTCAGTCTGTGCACGTCATCGTAATGTGTCATTGTCCCGGAGTAAGGAAACTTGAAGATAACTTATTTGTATTGGCAAAAGCCAAAGTATTTGTTGCCATATTTGAACTCTGTTGATGAGCTGTGTTGAAGATGTTTAGCATTGTTTGAGGAGCATCAATGTATAAGTAGTTTCTCCTTTGGAATGTTGACATCCGCAGATGTTTCTGAGCATGATATATTAGTTTTTCAGTTTTTTCAGCACATCACCAGTTGTAAAACTTGTGCTTAAGAATTACTTGTTTAATGAAAAATTATCTTTTTTAAAAAATTACACTTTTAGAAATGGGGAATCCAATCAGTGCCTTACTTGATGTTAATGCAAGGAGTCTGCTTTACTTTTTTGGTGGGATTGCAGTACGTATTAAGAGGAGAATAAAATGCTGTTGTTAAATGTCCTTAGCACCTGTGCTTTTTGTTTTAGTGGTACTCTCTGGAGGACACCTTTTCTCCACTGTTGTGTGTGTGCCTGTTCACAAAACAGCCATGCGGCTAAGTGTAGGTATATACTACTGCCCTGAATCTCTAGTGTGTTAAAAGGCCTGATGTGCTGGCTTTATGAGTGTTAGCATATGTCAGTGTTAATGGCCATTCCCCTTGAAGGATCAGACTACCTGGGCAGTTGACAGTTGCTCAAATCAGAATAAGATAGAGTAAAATAATGTATTTGTAGAATCCTCACTCAATTGCTGTATTTGTAAAAGCTATGGAAATAAATTTGACGACTTAAATTAGGTCCAGAGGATTCCTTCATCCTGTGTTAGCATGTAGCCAAATTGCCTTACAGCTACATGACTAAGGATCTAGCACTTACTGTCTCATGAGCTGTCCCATGTTGGTCTCAGAATACCCCAACTCATCCCATCCATTAGCACCCCAAACTGTCCTTGAGGGTTATTCAGATTCACATGTCTCAAAAGGATTTTGTAAACTTGGCTCACTAAAGGAGTGGTTATAACATTCCTCCCTTAAAACCAGCAATGTTCCCTAGTACTTTGAAAACATTAAAATCTCTCTGGCATGGCTGGAACTGAGAAGTCATCAACCTGTTGTAGGGCAACATGTCCCTTCCTGTCACATGGGACAAAGTTTAAAGCCCAGGTAAATGTGTTATCAGAGTGTGCCAGGATACATTTTCTGTTAAACATAAGATTTGATCACACAGCGTTGTGCATCTGGTTGTTGTTCACATTTGAGATTAATTAACCTTCGTATTTGCTCATTGCTTTGGGTTGACAAAAGGGTGAAGGATGACTGCACAGTTCTCTTTTAATAATTCAGTTTCAACAAGATCGCCATGAGCTATTTCAGTAGTGCTTACATTGGTATCAATTGAAATTATTTATTCATGGGGCTAGAATAAACAGCACCATCTGTATAAAACTCCCTGCAGCTCATTTCATACTGATGGCTGAGGATGACATCCTACCAGTGTATATAGAAAGAGCAGAAATGCTTGATGCCATTTTTTTGCTTCAGTCTTTACAGGCAGTTTGCTTCTTTTTCTGTGGGTACTAGCATCCTTTCTGAATGAGAGTGGCTGCCAACAATGGAGGTGTAATGGGTTAGAGAGGCTTTAGAGCACAGTGCGCTTAAGTCACCTCATAACAATGGGACGTACACACAAATCTAGTTTAATAACATTGCTTATCATCGGTAAAAAATGAGATGAAGGAGGTCCCTGACAACTTGATGAGGCTGTTCTCCCCTTTTTTAAAAAAGGTGGAGTGGAGGGTCATGCTGAAAGGAGAGGCTTTGAAAAATTTACTAACTTATTTCAGGCAGAACCACAGCACAGCTCAGACACTGATTCCTCAGCTTATTTATCATCTTGATATGTTGGGAGTAGGAAATCCTGGAGACCCAGATCATTACAGGTATTACCAATAACCTTAACCTTGAGCCATATCACACCAACTCCATTTAAGTCTCTGGACTGAGACACAGATGGAATTCTGGGATTAGCAGAAGTTGGCCCTAGAGGTTGATACGCAATTTAAACATGGACTATGGCATCTTTGATGTGACTTGTCAGCCTGAATGAAACATAATGAAGTGACTGTGACATCAGATGAAATGGTTCAGATAAGATGAATCTAACCTCATTTGAATTAATCTGGCAAGAGCTATGGGCTGGTGGCTAAAAGTGGAGTGTTAATGTTAAGCTGAATGCTGCTGCTGGAGAAGGAGCCAAACTCAAAATGAGTTAGAATATTCTTTCTATTTTAGTGTGCTTCATAGCAAGAGGCTGGTTACAACAGCACTCTGAGGTACAGCTTTATATGCTAGTTTATGTTTGCTGTTCTTGTGATATAAATACTATTTCAAATACTGATTACAGTCCTAAAAACGATGCTATGATCTGAGTAGTTACTAACGTGTTAGCTTTCTGCTTTTAACAAGTGACAGCCATAACTGAACTGTCAATTAAAATGACACATTCCTGTTGATTAGAGATATCTACAGTGAATCTCTAGCCACTGACAAGAAACAGGCTTATATGCTACTAGAGAGTCTGCCATAATAATGGAAAAAATATTTTTTATCATAAGCCATAAATGAATTTTCTGTTGTCTTTAAGAGCACGTTATTTTGCAAAAAAGATTGAAGTCAAAGCTTTAAATAAGAGAGACTTTTGCAAAGGTCCCGAAAACAAGATTGCTAAATCCTAAAATCATAATCCATCAGGACTGAGAACTGCATTCAGAAAAGCTAAGTAACTGGTTTATGCACATTGGAGAATATTAAATTAAATAATTAATTGCCTGTAAATAGAAAAGTATGTTCCAGTCTCTGCTGTTCTGTTGAAATGAGCCTTACATGGCCATAGGCTTTTTGCCTCTCACAAATATTAATCTCACTAAGTACCAGAAATATTTACAGAGAGCGACAAATGAAAATAGATTTTAAATCTAATAAAATATAAAATTCTGTTCTTAAGAGAATTGTATAGTTTTCTTCCTTTTCATTTAGCTTTTACTTTTTTCCCAAAAGATAATCTGAAGATCTTCTTAACTATAGCTATCATCCTCCCCAAAATAGAAAAGCAAATGTTTACTAGAATTAATTGATGACCTTTCCAGTTATTTCTGCCAATTGTGTCTCAATTTCTGTGCAATTATTTTTGCAGTATTCACCCCACTGCTTCCATCTACATTTTAAGAGCTGAATAAAACATTGTGGACACATATGGTTAATACAGCATTTTCAAAAAATATGGTCCATATTTCTGAACAAGAATCTCTCTTCACATTGCTTAGTTATGCTTTTTTCCTTTAATTAAAAGGGAGGGTATCTTACTAATATGACAGGATTATTCCTCACATTGTACTAAAATAAAGGAAAAATCTGATTTGTTCAATTAATATCTCTAATTTCCACTCTAGGATTCTAACTGTAACAATTACCCTTTATTACAGTCTGCTTCTATTCTCATTGGAGACTAACTTGAAAGGCAAGTGCTTCTTTTCTCATTGATTATTTTGTTAGTAACAGCATTCTGAAGAGCTGATTCTCAGTCTGAGCAGCACCCACCCATTTTATAATGTGGGTGGTAATTTCTACTTGGGATATTCTTTCATCCAGAGACTTAAAGTGCTTGACTTGGATAAATTTAGCTTGACAGCAATGCATGAATATAGGTGTTACCAGAAATGTGTGACTTTTAGGGAAATAGACCTCATAGTACTAGGTAGAAATACCTGTATGTTGTAATGTAGGAGTGTTAACTAGACAGAGGCTGGGTTCCCAGTTGTAGCTTCTGGGCCTAAGTATTTTGGTGGTAGCTTGCCATCTCTTACTTTTTTTCATCATGGCGTCTTAATAGATCTATTCTCTATCAAGTCAGCAAAAAGCTCAGAAATAGTACAGAAGAATTCTAACTCTTGGCTCTTTGTCCTGAGAAAGCTGGAGGAAGAGGACTGATGCAAATCAAGATTTCTGCATTCACGGTAAACCGGGTGATGAGAGCGAATCCCATCTTTTAGTTTCCATGTAGTGATCTATGGTTTTGAGATGCTTTCATGAAAAGTGGTGCTCAAGCATTTTACCTGAGAGTTACTAATAACTCATTCTACCTTCATCTCTGGCAAAAACCGTCAGGGCTCACCTGTATTAGTTCTGATCAACACTTTTCATTTATGGGGGAAACAGAATCATAGAATCATGGTTTGGGTTTGAAGGAACCTTACAGATCATCTATCTCCAGTACCTTGTCATGGGCAGGGACACCTTTCACTAGAACAGGTTGCTCAAAGCCCCATCCAACGTGGCCTCCAGCGGCTCCAGGTATGGGGCAGCCACAACTGCCTTGGCAACCTGTTCCAGTGCCTCACCCCCTCATAGTGAAGAACTTTTTCCTGATATCTAATATAAATCTCCTCTCTTTCAGCTTAAAGCCATCCCCCCTTGTCCTGTCCTTACAGGCCCTTGTAAAATGTCCTTCTCCAAATTTCTTTAGGTCCTCTTTATGTATAGAAAGGCAGCTCAAAGGCCCCTCAGGAACCTCAGATATAGATGTCTTAGATTTAAGTATCTTAGAAATACAGTGATATATCACTGTTACGCAAAATAAGTTACCCACCCAGTCAAAGGCTTACAGCCTTGCTCTACACCAACTCAAGCCAATTTAGTTCTAGCATGAATTAAAGAACACTAAATGGTCAAGTCTGGCTCCTAATAAGACCAGTTCATATAATAGTGTTTATATTTGTAGATGGCTAGGTAGCAGCCTCTGGGTTTGATTCTACCCAGAAAGAAAATGAATGAGGGATTGCTCTGTGAATTCAAATTACTGAAGTCATATGAGTTATTGTGTTGTCATGTGAGTGCTGACAAATCTAGTCATAATGTTGTTAAAAGCTGTCCCCTCATTTTCTCCTTTTCCTCTATGAAGATTACTATCTGGATAGCCAAAGTGATAGTAAAGAATGTGTCTGTGCCCCTCAGCCATTTCACTCTTTTTACATATAATGAAATTTACATTTAAAGAATGGGGAGAAAGCTAACAATAAGTGCAGCTGTGCATTAGAGCCCACACATCATATCCTGAAGTTTATATAGTGAAGGGTTGTAAATGTACATGGAGGAGCAACAAAAATGCAAGAAGATATATTTTTGCTGTATGTCCAAATCTTTAGTGTGCTTGGTTTTCAGGTTATTCATTGTTCATGTATCTAGTAGTGTGATGCATTACTAAAGTGGCCTGACATTTTCCCTAAGTTTCTGGTTTTAGTATAACTATATACAGCATATAACTTCCATCATATATGTACCACATGGCATCAGAAACCCCACATCAGACTTACTTGCATCTCTTAGGCCATAGTGGAGCACCATATGGAGTTCCAAACTCAGTGGGCTTCAGGATATGTACATAACTAACTAATTAGATGTGCAAGTACTCACTGAGTCAAACCTATCAGTCTTCAGAAGTGCATACACAGCAGGAGATTTTCATGGCCAAAAGTTTTCTGAGTTGTGATGAAATGGAAAGTCATTTAAGAAAATAAACCATAGGAAAAATCACCTTGGTAGGATGATACTTTTATCCAACCTGCTGTTTGCTTTATGCTGAGATAAAAAATGCGGAGACTTTATGCAATGATAATAATGGGTCTGTTAGATCTGACTGAAGTGGCCAAAAGCCAAGGAAAAATGAAACACAGCAAGCATATCTGATATTTCCTCTGAAATACTTTCTCAACCTTTACCAATTTGAAATTAATAGACACTGTGAGGCAAAAGTTGTTTCTAACTGTTCTGGTATATTGAACAGTGGATCTGTGTTTAATGAATCTTGCCTGGCCTTTTTTGAATCCATCTACATTTTTGGCACAGAGTCCCACAGCTTACCTGCTCACAGCTACTTCCTCTTGCTTGCTTTGATGCTGGTTGCTTACTAACCTTATCTTATTCCCCTTAGTTCTTTCACTGAAAAAGACAGAAAACAACTAATCCCTATCCATCCTGGCTTCCCTATCCCCCTCTTGATATTCTAGGCCTTTAGTTTGGGTAAAATTGAAAAGGAAACAGTTGCACAGATGGCCTTTTAATGGTCATTCTACATATGCAATGTAGATGCAGGTTTGTATAAACACTGAGCAGTTAGGCACTCTTATTCAGAATATCAAAAATAATTTTCATATGACTTCATGTTTTGAATGCTTTGATAAATAACCATGAAGGCTGATTATTTCTTGAGTTGTAGGCAGCTTAAAATAGCTGTAAACATCAGACAGTAAGTTATTGGCTGCATCATCCTCTTAGTTAGCTGGCAGATTATCAATCCCAAAAGAAAATACAGGCAAACATTTTGGAAATCTTATCCTGATTTTTAAGTGTATAAAAAAAAAACATTCACAAAGCAGCAGATGAGAGACAAACTGAAGGTAAAAAATTGTTGTTTTCAGATATTTCTTAAACTAACAAAAACTTCTCCTGGAAAAAAACAGAAATGCTCACTCAGAATGAATCCTAACCTTAACTCTAACACTAGCACCAACCATATCCAGCATTTTGCTAGTAATATGCCCCATCTTGTCATACTACAAAGTCTCTATTTTATTTAATTGCAGAGAAGAGCATTTCAAATAACATTGTTTTTCCGTGGAAGTTTTATAGTAAACAATGCTTTGGATGAGATCCAGTCCAAAAGGACAGGTATTCAAGTTGTGTAGACCCTGTAGGTTCTTTGCAGCATACAGAGCCATGGGTAGTAATGGTGGATAGCCCCATTTGGGATGTCATGATCAAAGGGTGAGGTGTCCCTGCCTGTGGCAGGGGGGTTGGAACTAGGTGATCTTAAGGTCCTTTCCAATACTAACTATGATTCTCTTATTCTCTCCTTCACTGTAGAGAGGAGTTAGCTGGTAGCTTGCTGTCCTGGTTTGAGCAGTAGCAGTCTTTTTTTCTCCTTCTTGTAGCTGGTGCAGTGCTGTGTTTTGACTTCTGGGCTGGGAACAGTTGCTTGATAGCGAGCATGTTTTGAGTTACTGCTCAGGTGTTTTTTGTTCAAGGCCTTTTCTGAGCTCATGCTCTGCCAGGAAGGAGGGGAGGCTGGGAGGAAGGAGAGACAGGACACCTGACCCAGGCTAGCCAAAGAGGTATTCCATACCATAGCACGTCATGCCCAGGATGTAACAGGGAGAGACCCGGAAGGGCTGGAGCTCTTGGGGGGAATGGAGGAGGTATCGGTCAGTGCTTGGTCGGGCAGGGGGGGTGAGTTATGGGTCGGTGGCTGGTGAAATGTTGTATTCTCTTCACTTGTTATTGGCTGTATCATTATTATTTGTAGTAGTAATGGCAGTAGTGATTTGTGTTATGCCTTAGGTATTAAACTGTTCTTATCTCAATCCGTGGGGGCTACATTCTTTGGATTCTCCTTTCTAACTCTCCGGGAGTTGGGGGAGCAAGGGGGGGGGGAGTCAGTAACGAGCTGTGTGTGGAATTGGTTTAAACCACGACATTGGTGAAGCCTGTTAACACAGAGCACCTGTGTTGCAAGATATGACCTAGTGTTTAACACTTAAACAGGTAGAAAAATCACTGAGGCTACAGTTTACTGTGTTTTCTCTTTTGCATACATGTTTAAATGCTTTTATTATTTAATGGTATCACTTACAATATTTGAGAACCCAGTGACTTCTCTGGGACTCTGTACAAACCTTAAAAAGCATATTAAATCTTAATGTTCAAGTGCTGTAAAGAGAATGCTGGATATTGATAAATTATATGTGACATTTATTATATTAGATTCTGTGTTGTCCCAGAGCTGATGGAAATACTGCCTGTATTTTTTCCCATAATGGTACTTGTTCTCAGTGGCACTTCAGGCTGCTCTCATCTGATCTTTTTATCTGTAAAGCAGTTTGAATTGCCTGGAGTCTTTCTAATTCCCATGATCAGTTCCACTGTAATGTTAGATACATTAGGCAGAGACCACAAGAAGGAGCAAAGTTGAAAGAAGTTAAAAACTTGCAGTTAAGGCTGGGGTTGTGGAAAATCAGAATTTTCTTGTGGTGCGTGTAAAACTGGAACAGAAAGTTGAAAGCTCTATTCTCAGATCTGTCACCATCTCTCAGTGCCTATAAATAAATCAGTAGTGTATTCTGGAGTTCTTTCATCAATGAAGCAATGCTCAGTGTGTTACTATTACCAGGAATTCAATGTAGTTTTCTAAAAATGAGAAAACAAAGTGGCAGACTGGAAGGCAACATGGTGCTCAACATGCCAGTATTACTTTGGCACCTAAAGGTTGTGACCTGCTCTGTGCTGAAGTATCATATTGTGATTATACATGTCCTGTTAGGACAGCTTCATTTAGCTCTCACAAAATCTTTACAGCAGTTGGCCTCCAATAACTCTCAGAATGACTGAGCAATTTGGATGCCTTCCAAGGCTTCTTCTTTTCCCAGTAACCTACATTATTTCAGATTGAGTGTGTAGTGAAGAAAAATGTTTGTCAGTGTCCTGGGTTCAGCAGTAGCAGTCATTTTTCTCTTTTTTAGTAGCTGGTGCAGTGCTGGTTTTGACTTTCAGCCTGGGAACAGCACTGATAACACCGATGTTTTTACTTGTTGCTCAGTAATGTTTACTCTGTCCAAGGACTTTCTGAGTCTCACGCTCTGCCAGGCAGAAGGGGAAGCTGACAGGAAGCAGAGACAGGACACCTGACCCAAACTAGCCAAAGAGGTATTCCCTGCCACAGCACATCATGTGCAGTATATAAACTGGGGGCAGTTACCCAGAAGGGTAATATCACTGCTTGAGATGAGCTGGGTATTAGTCGGTGGGTGATAAGCAGTTGTATTTTCTTCCCTTGTTATTTTCCTTATTGTAATTATTATTGGTGGTAGCAGCAGTGGTTTTGTGTTATAGCTGAGTTACCGGACTGTTCTTTTCTCAACCCATGGGAGTTACATTCTTTTGATTCTCCTCCCTATATCTCCAGGAGAGAGGGGAGGAACTGGGGGGAGTGAGCAAGTGGCTGTGTGGTTCTGGGTTGCCAGCTGGGTGTAAACCAAACATGGTAGTAAGAAATCTTGCATTGCTGAATTTGGATATAGTTATACAGAAAAAACCTAGTATCTTAGACTGCTTCTCTCTGCTGCACAACATAGCATAGAGGGATCTGCTAAATATTTATCTGGTTTTTGTTCACAAATCACCAAAAGGAGCTGCACAACCACTTATTAAAATGAGGTGAGTGGCAGCTGTTTCCCTTCATATGATTACTTAGTGGTTGTTTTGATGCTGGACAAAATATAAATTTCAGGAACTAGGAAAAAAAAAAGTTTTTTTTAAAATATGTTCTCTTAGTTCTTCAATTCATTGGATATGCACTCAAGCTGCTAATGCTCTCATGCCTAAACCTCCTTCTAACCTTCCTCCGAAATGACTTACTGCTGAATTGAGGTTGGCCTCTAGCCTGTTCTGTGAAAGAAAGTTTGCTTCATAGAAATACCTGTTTCTCAGAAACTGCTAACTTTTCCTTCCTCTCACAGTTTTTATATTATTTCTGATATGCAAATGTCTGTTTTCCAATTGTAAAATTGTCTTTTTCTTCTTGAAAGCGAAAACAACAATATTAAACACCATTAGCTTTTCTATTTTCAGAGTGCTTGGCTGTGACTCTGTTTTAGTAGTATTTTCCATTTTGTCAACTTTCTCTATGGCTGTCATCATTTTAACACTGGAAGAAACTTTATATTCTTACATACAAATTTTAGAGTTCAATTCATGGGTTGTTTTTGTTTTTTTTTGGGGGAGAGGGAGGCAAGAAGATGGTTCTTTTCCCACCACACTGTGATGGCATGAGCTTAAACTGCATAAGAGCAGGGGAGGGGGAAGGGGGAAAGAAAATGTTCTGCATTTGAAACAAGGAAGCATTTTATCCCAGAGAAATTTCTTGAGCAGCTAGTAATGGTAATAGTGGCAGTTGACCTCCAGGTGGATTTTGTGTAAGCAGGGATAAGAGAGGTAAGTGTGCTTCATTCAAGGAGGGCTATGTGTACCTTCTATGGGTCCTACTAAGTTACTTTTGGTGTGTGAAGCCTGCCCTCAAGGGTTGGGTTTATTTGGATTTAATGACTCACGTAGGCTTGTGGATCAGCTTTATGAACCAAAGGGTGCTGTTTGATCCTGCAAAATGAAAGGGGATGCTTCAAGTATCCTTCTATATTCTAGAAACCAAAGGACTGAGTGACTTAGAGACAGGAATGATATGTGCTGTGCCTATGCTGCAAAGATAACTGTTCTTTGTGTCCTCCTGAAATAACTAAAAAATTGCCCTGTTGTTACCTGGGGCCCACAAAATGTGTTTCACAGATGGTTGCATCACATTTGTTTTCTAACAGTTCATCTTCAGACAATCATTGTTCTTTATGTTTTTTTTCCAGACATTGGGAAAAATGTTCCTACTTCAAAATGTATGAGTAGGGTTGAAGCAAAAGGGTGTGTTGCTACTGCCCTTCTTCTTCCCTATTGACACTCTACAAAGGGTCTCCCTATTCCTCTTCTTTGTTTCCTTGCATAAACATGTCTCCTCACTACTACCACCCCTTTTGATGCCCTCTCCTTACACTGTGTTCGTTCTTACCTGATTTACTGAATCTTTTCACATACCGAGCCGATGAAAGAATCTGGTTTAAATTTATAGGTGGCAGGAGAGGGGCAAGAGATTGCACATCTGTTGCATGTATTTTTTGTTTGTAAAAACTGTGTCCTCAGTAAAAGAAGCATGCCTTCTTGACCTGCCTTTTTCCTCTGAGCTCATAACCTGAGTTTGGTGTCAGGAAAATTATGATATTTGTAGCTCCATAATGAAATTTCACACATAGTATGTCACAAACACATACATGAAGTTTTGTCTGTGGTTTAGTTTCATGTCCAATAATGCCAGTGCAAATCTTAATGCTCTTAACATAGATCTGAGTGGAACACTTTGCTTTTGAAGTGCTGCCTTTGGTTTCCTGGAGACTGAGAGGCATTCATGTGCTGGTTACATGCAGCGTGCAACCTGAAGACTTTCTTTTATTCCATATGGACATATTCAAATATCGTTATTTTAATTTTTTAAGCAAGTGGAGCTCCTGCAGAATAATGTTCAGTCAGTTTTCAAGTACTGGGTTGTACAATCCAGCTTGCTCCAGCACAGTTTTAAGGAAAGTCAGATGCTTTCACATAGGTAGCCAAGTACAAAAAAAAAAAAAAAATCCCCTGGTGCTATGGCATTCATTAAGTAGTACATAAAGGCTCATGGTAAGCATTTCTAGATTATCTGAGATGTGAATCTGATTACAGGTATCTGGATAACTGTAATCTTACTACACCACAACAGAAACATGTGGTCTTTGGGTTACAGAACATGTTAGGTATTTGACTAAACAAAAATATGATAGTGTACACCAGTCTTCAAAGTGTGCTGATTGGCCATTTGTGTGGGTGTGTATAATCATACACATACATATATACACATGCAAACATCATACACACACTGATGTTTTTATCAGCAGTGACTGTTTCTTACCCCAGGAGATGCTGTCAGAAAATATCATAAGGAAAGAGGAAAAATTGTCACCTAGCAACCAAAGCTTTATGAAGAAAAGTTCTACGCTGACCAGCAGAGACAGAGTGAACCAGGGAGGTGGGAAGAAGCAGGAGCAACAGCGAACCCGCTGCCTGTCTGCTGCTCTGGTGCTGATCTCAGCCCTCTCATGGTAGGTGATCTGGGCACAAGGTTCATCTTGAAGGAAGTTTGGAGTTTCTGTCAAACTGGCTTGCATAGAATTTGGTTCGCAAAATAGGACTTTGGGATACTTTTTCATGGCTTTCAAATAGGGATCTGGAAATGATACAAATATCAAATTAAGATGGGGATCTACATTTTAATTTTATAATAGCAAGAAGTAAACTTGAGAGGAAGGGGCATTATACCTCTTTCATCTCATTTATCTTATCCTTTCCTACCACAAAACGAGACCTGATTAAGCAGATATTTCTTCTATTATCTGTTTAAGAAGAGATAAGCATTTCTCTTTTAAAGCCTTTGATAAATTAAGAGATTCAGAGTTAATATTACTTGCCCCCTCCTAAGTAAGGAAGCTGGGGAATAGTAAAAGACAGACTTGTTTATGAGGGGAAACAAAACATCTTGGAAAACATTAATACACCTGAATTGACACAACATTGAACAGGATACCAGGCTTTATTTGATCAAGGAATGCAATGTTTAAAAACAGGCTAGTGGATCGTGGTTGGAAATTGGAGGACATTACTTCTGTCACTTCTGCTGCATAGGCTTGCACATGGTCCATTTTCCTCATGCCTGTGCTTACATGACAGTATGAGTGGGTGTAATAGCATGTGAGTAGGATTGATTTGGCATACTATGCATGCGAGGCACACGCAACAGCTGCTGTTTTATTCCAGCACTACACCAACAGAAACTGCCCTCATATAGGTACTTCTGGCTAAGACTTTTACAGCCAGAGTTACAAAATACTGTATCACAACTGCACGCATTTCATAACCTGCAGATTTCATAACCTGTTTAAGAGTGGCACGGCAGCACAGCGATTTTGTTTCTTCATGGCTTCTTTTAAGTTCTGTGATGGGAAGAGAAGCTGTATTTTTTTATATTTGCAGTCACGTTTGTGCACTTGTCAGTCTCTGCCAGCGCCGCTTGTT
Source organism: Melopsittacus undulatus (assembly GCF_012275295.1). NCBI lineage: Eukaryota > Metazoa > Chordata > Aves > Psittaciformes > Psittaculidae > Melopsittacus > Melopsittacus undulatus. The sequence continues at coordinate 67,799,139 of NC_047557.1, read as the reverse complement.
TTGTTCAGTCACTGCCTCCACACCCTCCTCCCCAGATGTCATTTCACAGCGAACGCCAACAGAGAAATCCTGAACTCCTGCGTCTTACATTGACAGCCGATCCTGGATCTGGAACTGCCAAAATGGTGCAGTATAACGGGGTGCACCCGCCTCACTGGGGGCGGTGCATCCTTCCCTCCCCCGGCCAAACCGCAGCACACCGGGATGCCATTCCTCCCCTCGTGAAGCTGTGCCTCCCTGGAGCTCCTTCCGTAGGGCCGCTCCAGGCAGGATGTTGCTTTCAACCCCCGCCTTGGGGCTCGCTCTCTGAAGCCGGGGAGCGCCCGCGGGCCTGCAGCAGGGCTGGAAGGCGTCGCTGCCGGTGCGACCTTGCGCAGCAGCCGCAGTGCCCGCCCCCCGCCCCGCCCCGGGGCCGCCCCTCCGGACGTGTCCCCACCGCCCCTCCGGGCTGGGGGAGCCACTGCTGCAGCCCGGTCCGGCACGGAGGAGGAAAGACGAGGGAAGGGAAGGAAGGAAAAAAAAAGAGAGGACAGAGAAAGAGGAAGGGAGGAAAGGAAGGAAAGGAAGGAAAGGAAGGAAGGAAGGAAGGAAAGGAAGGAAAGGAAGGAAAGGAAGGAAAGGAAGGAAAGGAAGGAAAGGAAGGAAAGGAAGGGAAGGAAGAGAAGGAAGGAAAGGAAGGAAAGGAGAGTGGGAAGAGGGAAGAGGAAAGAGGAGAGGCCCGTCGTCGCAAGCCGCTTTATTCTTGTGTTTTCTGCAGCGGAGGAGGGGGCAGCCCCCGATAGGCATCCCGGCATGCTGAAAGTCACCATGCCCTCTTCCTCCTCCTCCTCCTCTTCCTCTTCATCCTCTTCCTCTTCTTCCTCCTCTTCCTCCTCCTCCGGCTCCTCAGCCGCCGGCCGCCCCGGGTCCGCCGCTCCCGACTACTGGATCGATGGCTCCAACAAGGACACCCTGGCCCACTACTTCGAGCTGGAATCCGAGCTGGGACGGTGAGGCGCGAGAGGGACGGGGATGGGGCTGGCGCTGGGGCTCGACTCCACGGCGGCAGGGCTCGCTGCGGCGAGAGCGGCAAAACTTTGTTGTGTGTGAACGGCGGCGGGAGAGCTTGTGGCTTTCACGACGTGTAGGCTTTCGAAGGAAAATTACACTTCTCGGGAGCCACGCTGTGCAAATCCTCGAGATAAACGAGTGATATTCAGGAGAAGGTGTCAGTCTGTTCCGGCAGATGCTGGTCGGCATGAACGTTGGTCAGGTTACCTGTATATTTGCATACCTGATATTATATCAGCTGAATGGTAGGCATCACTTTGAGAGCACTAAAATGCCAGCTTATTCGTAGTCTCACTTCATCTGAGACCTATTACTGTTTTCACTATTGTCAGCACCTTTAGACCTTGCACTGCCAAAACTCCCAGCTGAGACAGGGGTCTGTGAACAGGCCTCTGTTAGCAGAGTCTTCTCAGAGGAGTACAGCACAGATGAGCGAGTGGTGCATGTTCATTCATGAATTCTGCCCTACATGCTTCTGCCTGGCAACTTAGAGGTCCCAGGAGTTCAGCTTTTTTAAAGCCAAAGCTCAGTGTAAAATGCTGTTGCCTATGCAATTTTTACTTTCCAGTTACAGTTGGTTCATGTTGAATCTGTGGGTAGAAAATAAACTGGAAAAAAAAGGAAAAAAAGTGGAAACGACAGCTTTTTAAAGGGTTAAAGGGTTTATAGTAGGTGACTAAAATCTGTAAGTCAACAGGTAACAAACAGCAATTGTTAGTTTTGCCAGTGACAGTGAGATCCAGAAATCTAATGACAGTGAAATTCTGGATGACTGTGGGAAATTTTCAGGTGATAACATGGTTGCCGTGGTACTACTGTATTTTTACATGCAGTGAAAGTTGCTGCTTACTAGCCATACCTGTGCTTGTGCTGAAACTGATAGGACAGGAAGATTGGTAGAAATACAATGTATCATTCTTGGCTTGCTGGCTAGGTCTCAAGCATCTGCTACTACCTCTTTGCCCCTGTTGCTACTCATGCTAGCCGAAATTAAATAGGCATAAGTTATGTACACTTGGCACATTTATACTTCACTTCATTGCACACCTATGCAGAAACATAAAAATGTAAAGCAGGAAATATCAGTGTCAGTTTTGTGTCCAGAATTGACAAAAAAAAAAGCATACTGCTAATTAACAGCAGTTGATAACAACTCTGTTACCTGAGTTAGTACTGTTGTATGTGGTCTGTCTAAAATCCTTTCAGCATGCATGATAGGGACTTTGGACTTTATTTAAGAATAGTCTGTATCGGTGATACATCATGGATTTATTGAGTACCTTGGAAAGGGGTTTTAAAAGAACTCTCTTGTCTAAGGAAGCAAGGGTTAATGAAAGCTGAGGTGCAGTGGATTTTTCTGCCTTGCAAGGTGAGACAGTAGATGCTGAAACCCTAACAAAAGGATCGAATAAGGAAGATAGCCACACCCAGCTAGTGTAGAGATGCCGGCTACTAAATCTGCTTTGCTGTTAGAAAGAAGTAGGAAATAAGGATTTAAAGTAAAAAGAAAACAGAAGGTAATAACTGTCTTAATCAAAGACTATAAGGTAGGGAACGGAGAGAGAATAATTCTCGGAGGAATACATGCTTCAAGGGAAAATTACACTAATCGGTATAGCAGTGAGATCTCAGTCCTTAGGTCCCAAGGCTAGCTTTGAGATCCTTTAGGGGACAGCATCCAGAGTGTTAATGCTTATCTCAGCCCTCTGACAGCCTAGGTGATCCTACAAATCTGTAAGGGACGTCCAACAGTCCCTCTTGGTTCCTACGTGTAATACAAAACTGTTGTTTTCTCTTGGTAATCTTGTCTCCAATCTTTTAATTTTGGAGATGATTTTGAGCACATCTACAAAAAAAATTTGTTGCTTACATTAGTGGGGGTGAAAGTATATTGGCTGAGGCTGAAAAATGTGAATATGTAATCTGTTCAGATACAATAAATCAAAATAATACACTACATGTGAGACACTGTGCTAAAATATCTTTTAACAAATGCAGAGATTGGAAGAGGTCTTTTGTCAAATGCAGAGACCTGCATTTGGATAGCTATTGCTAAGTATGTGAATTTCCCTTTGGAAGGAGTGTCTTTTCTGCAAAGCGTTTGTGGAAAGTCCCTGATCCATGATGGTCAGTAATTCTTCCTCTTACAACAACTAAGAAGGCGTGAGAGAAGCGGAGGAGGGTACTGCTAACAAAAAAAATAATAGATGCCTAAAAGCTTGGGTAAGAGTAAACAGTTGACTTTCAATAGTGGAGTTCTACAAGGGTAAGTTCAGGTGTCTGTGCTGCTCAACATGGTCAGAAATAAAGGGGGTTGAATAATGATATTTTCTGGCCTTACTAAATTATTAAGGGTTTTAAAAACAGTGTTCCCTATGAAGAATTGCAGAAAGACCTTACTGGACTGTTAGGGCATTTGAATGGTGAATGAAATTCAGTTTAGATAAATAAAATAAGGGTGGAAGAGAAGCTGTGTGGTTGTTTCATTTTCCTAGTATATCCTATAGGGAGGTTAAGACAGAGATCTATGAAGATGCCGACATGGAGACAGAGATCTATGAACACCTAGCTTGTTTGCAGTTTTCTTTGATGAAACCTCCACAAGGCATCTGACAAAGCTAGCAAGTAAAAAAAGACCCACAGGTAAGGCCGTTTCAGCACACTGTGTAGTTACATGGTGGAACTCCTCCCTAGTGGATATATATGCACTAAAGGTTTCTGTGTGTTTAATGGGCAACTAGACAAGTTTACATTCAGGAAACCCATTCAGACTAATTAAACATGAAGATACTAACTACTGAACTGTGAATTCAACTGTTGAATGTTGTGAGAATATTCGACAGAACTGATATATGGTTGCTCTACTCCTATACTTTTCTTGAGACATCTCTGTTTAGCCGCTATTAAGAGAAAGTATTCTGGGCTAGACAGGCTTTTATTGTGACCCAGGACACCTATTTTTCTGTCCAGCTGAAATTCTATCTAGTTCACCTTTCTTTTAGCTCGTTTCTGACAATGCAGGAGGGAAGGTAAGGGGAGAAGGGAGTGTGTGTGTGTACCACATAACTGGAGTTCAGAATGCTGTAAATATTAAATTTTGGTCTTTGTTTTACAAAGAGTATCCATTCCTTCTCCGTGTGTTGCAACACTGGTCAATTGTTGACATTGGAATTTTGTGATAAGTGTATTTCATCTAAAAGATTATTTTCCACTTCCTCTTGGAAAAAGATTTTAATAACTTTAGGTTCTAAACTTACATGTTACTTAAAGACTAAAACCTTTTGTTAGCCTTATATAACCCATGGTGCATCTTTCGGTACAGAGTTTCTGAATTCAGGATTAGTCTAAAAATGGTATTCAAGTGAAGAACAAATTCAGTAACAATTTTTGATACTCAGCAATATGATAAAAAAGGAATTTATTAAAATTTTAGTTAAGGATTTTTAGTTAAGGAAAATTACATAACTATTTGAATTTAAACTGTCTAATGTTATTACTGTAGGTATATTTTAGATCTATTAAATGGTCAAGAGCAGCTGGAAGTATGCCTTAGGATTTTTAGGTTAAATAAAATAATAGTAACAAAAAACCCCACAAAAAAAACAACCAAAAAACACCCCAAGAAAATTTACAGGCATTTTTCTTTGTGTAAGAATGATAAAATGGGGTCTTCCAAAGTTACCTTTTTGTTTGTGGGCAGTGTTTGTGTTGTGTGATCCTTGCAGAGGACCTGAAACTGAAAGGCACTGAGTACATGTAACTTGCAGATATGAGGTTTCTGTCCTTGAGTTCTTAGCACAGACTTTAGATTCAGTGTGCTCTTTGAACTGAAGATTTCATAAAACCATAGAACAGTTTGGGTTGGAAGAACTCCCCAGATGCCATCCAGTCCAAACCCCCTGCAATGAGCACGGCCATGTTCAACTAGATCAGCTTGCCAAGAACCACATCTTGTCTGGCCTTGGGTGTCTCCAGGGGTGGTGTATCCACCACCTCTCTGGGCAACCTGTGCCAGTGTTTCACCACCCTCACTGCAAAAATACCTCCTCCCCACATTCAGCCTGAATCTTACCTCTTCTGCTCCAAAACCTTTTGTTCCATTGCAACAGGCCCTCCTAAAAAGTCTCTCCCCATCTTTCTCACAGGTTCCTTTTAAGTACTGAAAGGCCGCAATAAGGTCTCTCCAGAGTCCTCCCCTCTTCAGGCAGAACTTGTGAGTGCTGTCATAGTAGCATCTACTTTTTAAATAGCAGTAGTAAATGAAATCAGGTAACTTCTTCATATCAGCATCATTTTATAGAAATGGATTGGTTTTGCACTTTATGCTTTGAAGTTGGAACATGTTTTGCTTTGAAAGTGTGCCAATTATTTTCCCTTCCATTCCTTCATAAAAAAAAATAGGGCCTTTTCTCTGTTCTCCCAAGTAATTTGTTTTACAGGCTGCCATATTTGTTTTGAAAATCAGTTGCTCATTTTGCTTTGGGGTACTTTTAAAGTAGTTCAGTTCCTCCTTCAATACCTTTTTTGCTTTCTTGCTTGTGGCTTTTAGTATGGAACTGAGGATTTCCCAAAGAGACGCAGGCATGCTGTTGATGGCACATGGTGTTAGATGTCTGGATGTGAGCATGCAGTGCTTGGTTGAACCAGGATGAGGATTATCTTTGAGCAGAAACTGCCTGTGTAGGTTTGCCTGTCCTCCAGGTCATGTTGCATGATACAACTTGCTTATTACACTCACACCTTCAGGTAAACAGGAAGCATTTTCATGCAGGAAGTCCTGCTGATGGAGAAAGTTGATGTGGATCTGAGGCCTCATCTGTGGCTGCTGTGGTAGGTATACTGGACCTCATTTTGCAATAGGAGGACAGGAGATACAGAGAGCATGATGCACTTTTGATAGTGGCTAAGGTGGCAGGTGGATGTGGAAAGCAGTCATCTTCATGCATTGCATCAGCTTGCATAGCCCTAGTTGAAGATTTTATCTTCCTTTTCCTCTTGAAGGGATTCTGTCCACCTCATCTTTTCCCTTGAAAAATGGCCTAAGCATCTGACCATAGGCTCTTGTACAGTGAATGTGTGCTTTGCTCCTTCTACTGGAGCAGTGCTGTTGTAGAGAAGACAATCAAATGCTAAACTGGGCAGAAAGAGGATGTCAGATTTTTGTTAAGCAAGACACTGTTCTAAAAGGGGGGAAGTCAGCCCTTATCAAGATGCATTACTACAGAGAGTCAAAAATAAAAATTTATATGAAGCAATTAATGTTTTCTGTGGAAGCTCTATAGCTTCTTAAACCAGTGTTTCAGATTAAATTCCTCATTTAGGTATCATGAACCAGAACTTTCACTGAATAGCTTGGGTTTTGACAACTGAAATTCTTTATTCAGTGCAGGGAGAGTATTTTCTTCACCTTTTTTTGTTGATTCAGAATTAAAAATCTAGATTTTGAAAAAACAAAAAAAAATAAAAGTTACTTAATGCTCTAGCTATGGGGAGAAATACAGCCAGTTCACAGGACCAGATGAAGGCTTATCTGATGTGAAACCTGCTTAAAAGTTTGTGTTGGTACCAGCATCTTGCCACCATTTGTAACACTGATGTGCATATGCTGCGCTGCACTTCTTGCTAGTGTGTACCTTGATTATATGTGCTGGTGGTACTGCAATTGAATCTAATCTGCAGGTTGATTAGTAGGGTGCTTGTGATATCATGCATTGGACACAAAGTGCAGGTCAGCCTGCTCAGGTTTTAATTAACTTAGAAACTAAATGAAATATATATTGTATAAGTCAAAATTCAGCACTTAAAGTGGGCAATGGAAACTTAGTCATTGCAGAGTATTGCATCATCGCTGTATTCTTATTAGGTTGTGTACTCAATGCATTGCTCTGTCAATAAATTGAGGTGTTAGCTTTTTTGTATAATAGGAATGCTGAGGAAGTTTTGAGTAGCTGGAATGAGTAGGTGATCATCCTGTGTAATTTTCTCAGCTTTCTTGTACTTAAAAAGGAGCTATTAATAATAAAAATTATATTAGAGAGTTTTTACTTCTTTATTTTCAAGTTACTGAAATGAGTTAATGACTGGTTGTAAAAGCTGTTGTTTGTACCCATTTTTTTTAAATGGGGCAGACAGGGAAATAATAAATACTAAAAAAGACATTGGTCAAACCAAGAGCAGCACCACTGTATCTAAATGGAAATGCAAAAAGCTTTTAATTACCCTTTTCCAGCATGAGTGTCACTGTACTGTAAAAAGAATATCTCTTGTGAAATTGGTGATTATCCAGTTAGTAAAGATCTGCTTATTTTAGGGAGAGGAAGCATGGTAAGAATGCATAAATGAACAAGTCAACAGCAAATACACAAGTCTAGATGTTTGAATTCTGCTTCATTGTGGAAGCACAAGGGAGTATGTGTTATTTCTTTTTATGCAATCTTAACCCCAACTGATGGTTTGTATGTATTGTACATACGTAGATAAAAATAGTCAGTAGTAGGGGCAAACATAATGAAATTGTTCTTTTAGCTTGTTAGAGAGACAGTGCATCTGAAATTGAATAGGTATTTTTATTGCAGGCAATAACAGGAGAGAAATTACTTGGCTTGAACCACCAAATTACATGGTCAGAACTATGCTAATTCTTACACAAGTGAAGTAATTACCTGAACAACTTTTAAGTTGTAGCTTTTAAGTTGTGTTCCTTTCAGATGTGCAGTTACCCATGCTAGAACTCAAGAACCATAAAATGTAAAGTAAAAGATACGGAAGATGGGAACCATGTTGAGGAAAGAATAACCCCAAAAAACATGCTGCCTTTTCACAGTTAACTATTTATCATGTCTTTTTCGGGGGTATAAAGCAGTGGTAAAAGCAAGACCAGGTTTTATAATGCACAGCCTCAAAAAACAAAGTTAAAATTCAAGACAGTCAACAAACGTATAATATGTGCTCCAATGCATACCTTGCTGTGAGCATCTGTATGCCGTAGATAAGGTGCCAGAACTGCAACTTTACCTCAGAACTGATGTCATATCGACAGTCCTTTTCCCCAAATTGTTCTCAGTAGAAAAATGTCATGAATCTTCTGGCTTCTCTCAAGGCACTGTGGGAAAAAAAATAAAATAAAAAACACTTGGTTGGGTTTAAGGAAGAGGTATCATTCTCAAACATGGTATGTGTCTGCTTTTGCTCCCTCCCCCACCCTCTAGCAATAATTTTCCCTCCTACCAGTATTCCTAGTTTCTTCTTAATTCAGATTATCATAAATATACCAGTATTGCTACTTGTTTTCAGTCTTTTCTTCTTCACAGCACATGCATATCTGCGACATTCACTGCCTTTGGGAACTGATACTGCAACTTAAAATACTGAATTGACTGCGGTTATATTCATAAAGATTACCCCAGTTATTCCACAGACTTTGGCAGTGAAATTCATGCCTAAATGACATACATTAAGCCTGATTAAGCTGTATTAGGAGTGTTTCAGTATCTGCTAATGAATAATTTGAATGCAGGCTCCTTGGATTGTTAGTCCTTTCTGTCAGCTTTCTTTGTGTCAGTGTTCACCTATGACCTTACATTACAGTATCGGTTTTATTGAAGAAAAACTCAGTGGTGTTTAACTGCTTGGAAGTAAAACAGATGACAGTATTTACTGAAACTAACTGTGCTTAGTGTTGTCCCTAAAAAAGTAAGAGTTGCTATTGTGAACTCTGTAATTCATGTAGGTGCTGTAAATGCACACATGCAGGCACACCTCGGATGGATGAGCAGGTAACTTGCAAGTTTTTCTCATATTGCAACTTTGAGGAATGGGAATCCCTCAGAGAGTGTTCCCTGCTGAAAATGAAATTAATTATAGGTACTTAGAGGACTAATGTAACACTTAACTTTTAATTTTGAAATTCTTGTTCCATCTTGTATCAGTGATAGACAGCATAGCATTCTGAAGCTAGGTGAGAAGCCTTTCCAAAGAGTGGTGGAAGATGTAGGGTGTTACAGTTTTGAGTCTCAGGGTAAAAAGAGCATTTTAAGTTTTGCCTGAATAGAATCATAGAGCCATTTAGTTTGGAAAAGATCTTTAAGATCACAGACCGACTGTAAACCTAACACTGACATGTCCACTATGTCACTAAGGACCATACCTAAACATCTTTTAAATACCTGCAGGGATGGTGACTCCACCAGTTCCCTGAGCAGCCTGTTCCAGTGCTTGACAACAACCCTTTTGGTGAAGAAATTTTTCCTAATATCCAATCTAAACATAAAAAGGACATGGAACTGTTAGAACAAGTCCAGAGGAGGGCCTCTGGGGGACTGGAGCACCTCCCATATGAGGACAGGCTGAGAAAGTTGGGGCTGTTCAGCCTGGAGAAGAGAAGGCTGTGTGGAGACCTCATAGCAGCCTTCCTGTATTTGAAGGGGGCCTACAGGGTTACTGGTGAAGGACTATTCATTAGGGACTGTAGTGATAGGACAAGGGGTAACGGGTTGAAACTTAAACAGCAGAGGTTTAGATTGGATATAAGGAAGAAATTCTTTACTGTTAGGGTGGTGAGGTACTGGAATGTGTTGCCCAGGGAGGTTGTGAATGCTCCATCCCTGGCAGTGTTCAAGGCCAGGTTGGATGAAGCCTTGGGTGATATGGTTTAGTGTGAGGTGTCCCTGCCCATGGCAGGGGGGTTGGAACTAGATGATCTTAAGGTCCTTTCCAACCCTAACTATTCTATGATTCTAAACCTTCCCTGGTACTAATTGAGGTTAATTCCACATCTTTTCTTAGAATGTCAAACTTCTGCCAACAGCTGCAGTCCACATTTGCTAGTAAATGCCTAGTAGTAGCTACAGGTCACTTGATAAATTTTCTCATTTTTCTCCTCTTCTTAAATGGTGCATCTTCTCAGGCCACCCTTCTCATAACATGACGCAAAAAAGATCCTCCTTTCTTCCTCAGCTGCCATACTGCACCTCTGTGGACAGTGGAAATGGAAAAGCTACTTTGAGAATATTCTTCCTCACTTTTAAATTTTTCAAGAAAATGCAGAAGTCATTGTCCTAGATTTTGCATTTTCCACAACCTTGAATTTTGTTAGAACTTTCTTCTACTGGGAAGCAATACTCTTTAATCTGATCCCTCTTTCATTTAGAAATGAACATTTTCATTCACTTCAAAAGAAGGGTTATTAATGGAAGCTAAACTGACCTCAAAAATTTGAAGAGGAGACTGGAAAATGAAGTGAGCCTTATGGAACTCTGAAATTCTTCATTTATTGTACAGCATCAGACTTCATGGAGGGCTCTACCTTGAACTAGTAGTCATGTCAGGATTTGCCCTGCCTTGTAATTGAGGTGAGATAGTAGTATGCCATCCTGACAGTGATTTCAATTCCAACTGGGATGCAAAATACTTGTATTAAGTGTACCTTTCTTTCATATCATTCTCATGTGGAAGACTCTTTACTGAAGCTGTTTAAACGGTTTTTGAAAGACCAACATGAATTGTGAAAATTAATAATTCGCCATCTAGACTTTTGTCTCTGGGTTTCATAAGACTGAACACTAACAGCATTGAGATGATTAACACTGTTTCTTGATTTTTATCCTCTCTTGTCACAAGTATGAGCTGAATCTATCACTGGAACTGTTATTTTCTGACAATTTTTAAGTCTGGAAAGCTACAGATGGGGAAGTACTCTTTCATCTCCACAGACAGTGCTCTTCAAGTCATTCTGTCATTGCAATCATTATGAAACAAAGCTGATACGTTTTGCATTTAAAATACATTTAACATAAAAATTTAATTATTTTAAATGACAAAAGGTAACCTTTTGTTATAAAACAACTTTTTGGTTTGCGTTTAATAAATTTTGCCCATAATAGAGTGTACAAAGTTTGGTACATAGAAAAAAAAAACAACAAAGAAACACAACATAAAACGTACTTTCACATAACATAAACTTACCTATAATTTCCTAAATTCAGTCTTCTGCATGTTCTTTTTCTTTTTTGCCATCAGTCAGTGAATTGAAATGTTGGCCTAAAAGCTGTCTTTAATTCATTCAAATGATTGCTTGGGTAGGCATAGTTCTTGTTAAATGCAGATACTTGAGCAGAATTGGAGTTACTGGAAAACAAACTTTGCTAGTCTGCCTGTTGCTACACGGTAAATTCATTGCTCAGCGTGTCACCGAGAACTTTATTGCACCATCTGCACGTTTCAATGATGATGACTCTTTCTATGCATTGGTTTTATCATTCTTTCCCTCCTACTAAGCAGAGTTCTTGAGGGCAGTGGTGGTTGTTTCTCCTTTGCAGTGCCATGTAAATTATTTGATGGGGAGCCCAAATAATGATGCTTCTGAAAACTGTTTGGAGACTTGGCATGTGCCCTTGGCATTTGGATGTGTAAAGACAGTTACAAGAGAAGATGCACAAGGCTACCAGTCATATTTTTAGGGAAGACAAAATATATAAACTACTGATAAGCTCCCACTGTTTTGCCTTTGCTAAAGGGAAGACACACAGATACAAGTCTCTTGGAGCCTCTGAACAGCTACATGGGTACTTACCATCCACGGAAATTCTTCCTGTTAATTTACTATTGCAAAAGCTACTTTCTCAAGCTAAATTAAAGGTGTTATCCATGTGCTGGTACATTCTGTAGTCACACCTTAGAGATATAAAGTTGCATGTATGAGGCCACACAAGAATTTCCCTCTTTTCACCCAGTATTACATACTGGCTGTTGAGTTTGTTTGTGGTAACAGTGTTGGTTTTAAAGTACACAAATACATGATGTCATTTATATGGCACTATGTGATGTTAGATTTTCAGCTTATCTTTAGTACTGACCATTCATAGAATGTTTTGAGTGTAAAATAGGTCAAAGATGGGTAGTGAAGACCCTGAAGGAAACTATGACTGGGTTTAAGCTCTGAGAATGGGATCAAAGTTAGGAGATCCAAAATTTTATCTAATTGTCTAGTACCTTGAGAAGGTGCTTAGCTTCTCAAGCTGTGTAGACCCCTTCTGTTACCACTTCAAAGAAGCAAATAGTAATTGATCCTGCCTGTGTTGCACACTTGTTTTACAAATAGGTGGGTCACCTTCTGAAAGTGCCTCCATTAACTGTAGAGTATGGTTTGACAGCAGGAATTCAACCAAATACTTTTGCACATCTAAAATTAAGAGATCCACATTTAAAGAAATTTTGCAACAGCTTTGCAAGAGCTGTGCTGTAAACTGTTTCCTGAAGGATGAGTTCTGTGTTGTTAATGGTAGGTATGTGTACACAGTTTTATGCATCCAAGAATATCTATAAAGCAAGTCAGACCAATTCACCTGGCTTGACATTGTAAATAGAGTAATATTATATATTAAGGATAAAAGGCCTAAATTATCTGTTAGAGTTGAAAATTAATTATTGAATAATAGAGCATTCTCAGTGTTCTGGATGTAGGTTGTGTGAACTATCTTGCCACCAGACAGATGGAATTCTGTTTATGCAATGGTGTTGTATCATTTAAATGTGACTGGAAGAATCTTTTGCTGGATTTTGTTTTTAATGAGCTGTTTTGTTCTCTAATTATTTTTAATTAAATGTAAATTTTAATGGGTTTTGTTAATTTTGTTTTTTTTTTAATAGATAAAAAAAGTATCTGTGATAACAGAAGAAGTGGGATAGCTGTTCTGGTAGAGCAGTTCAGCGTGGGTGAAGCTAAGTGATTACACTTCTGACAGAATTTTTTAGGAACAGCTTTTGAAACCCAGGTTAGGAAAATAAAAAGTACTGATGCATTATATAGGTTGATTTTACAATCAAGAGTTTCCTAATCAAGAGTTTCCAAGAATTTTCTAATGGCAGATTTGAAGATAAATATATCTATATCTAAACAGCACCCTGAAACATAACTGAAGCTTGGAAATTAGTCTAACTTCAGATTTACAAAACTATCTTTTCTACAGATTGCAATTTAAGAATGTATGTGGAGTATGTCACAGCTTTGTTTATTCCAAATAAGCGAATGTGATAAAGAGCAAATAGTTTCTCAGTCTTCATGTTCATTTTTACAGACAAAAACATATTACCTTGAAAGTATCTTCCCACATATCACTAACAGTAATTTCATTCCATCATTTCAAATACACTGGGGAAGGAACTTTCAGAAAAAGCAGACTGTCAGGAATATAGGCAGATACGGAATGTACACACGCACAAACATGCACACCCCTACCATTTTTGTAATTTTTCCATTAACTGCCAAAAAGGTGGGATTTTCAGTCTTCTCAGAAAACATTTTAATCCCTTTTGCAGAATGTATTCATTTTAGTTATGATCAGGTACTAGAATCTACAGGTTGTCTCATTCTACATACAGAACCTTGCAGAGATGACTCCTTATAATTGCTCTGTACAATCTCTGAAGATGCTAAAGTACACAACAACCATAGGCAAGGAGCAGGACCAGTCATTGTCTTAACTTGCAGTAAGGTTTATTTAGATGAGCTATTGCGAAAGTGCAGAATAGATTTAAAGAGGTGGTCCAGTAATGCGGACCTCTGTTGAGTAGTCTACACCAGTGGGCCTCTCAGTTAGTCATCATCTCCTTTTCTTCCTCTCCACTGCCCACACACCTCTCAACTCCTTGGTTGTCTCCAAGGTCAGTTACCTAATTGGTATTAGGTCAATTGCCTAATATTTGGGTTCCTCCCCAAGCTTCTGCTTGCCTATATTACTGCCCTTTTCTGTCTCTTCCCTTCAGCAAGAGGCTCAGGAGCCCTGGGCAATTGAGGAATCAGGGTCCGAAGCAGAAGATGTTTCTGCCCCTTTTCAGTTCTACTTTCTGTGACCTTGCAGCAGTGCTACCAGTATGCATAACCCAAGGAAAGCTGATGGGTTTTTCTTCTGCTTTGAATGTCACACAGAATGGTGATTATTGGGCTTAATGTCTGTTTCAGTGAGCTGAAATGAAAAATGAGAATATACCATGAGAAATGGCATATATGCCACTGCACATCTCAACAGGTTTGGGTTTTTTTATTGTTCTAGACAGCACTTGTAGGTCCCAGTAATGTTAGTTTTTATTTAGGCTACAGTGACTGCATAGGGGCATGGATAAGTCTCTTGCAATCTATTTTGAGTAACTAAAATTCCATTAATATCAAGGATTAAAGGATCCTCTGTTTTGCCCAGCAAGTTTCACAAAGTGTCTTTTAATGCGGTAGTCAGTGGAGAGTTTCCATGGTCTTGTGATATTTTGCATAGGTTGGGAGAGAAAAACCCTATCAGCATCATTCTGTGTGACTAGTGGCTGCAGATGCCTCAGTGCATGTATGCATGCATTATGACACCTGTATCAACATTTTGTATATCTAACATTTCAACAAATAATTACATTGATCAGGGAATGCTGGGGCTTCTTCTAGGCTCTTGAATAAATCAGGGGAGTTAAAGGCAGTGAAAGACCCAGTTTAGTTATTCTCATACTGACGAAAAGCAGCAGTTTGGAATAGGATGGTGCTTGCCTAAACTCCTGTTGAAGCTGAACTTTGGAAGGTGGCTTGGTGAGAATCCAAGCTGTAAAACCTGGTTCCTTCAGAACTGAAAGGGCTTATTTCCCCAGTAAAAGCTTTACCAACAAATGTCCTGTCCCTTCCAGACCTACCTCCCTTTCTCCCTTCCTCCCAGCTCTCCATCCATCTTTCAATCTTCTTTCTGTTCTTTTTTCCTTCTTTCTCTCCTTTCTATCTTTTGTCTTTTTCTCTGTTGTTCTGTCTGTTGTTTTTTCTTTCTCCCCTTTCTCCCTCTTTTGTTCTTTCCTCTCTCTCTTTCTCTCTCCCTTTCTCTTTCTCCTCTTTCTCTTTCTTTCTCTTTCATCTCTGTATCTTTCTTTGTCTTTTTCTTTCCCTTTTTTGGGAGGACATTCTTGACATCCAGCACTCAGACATCTGTATGGCCCTCTAGCCATGTTCCAGACTCAGAAAATAAACATTCTACAAGGCTCTATTTTTTTTTCTTCTCACCCAGTTAGCAAATAAACTGTGCTATGTCAAATAGAAGTTATTTATGTCCCATTATAACAACCCAGAAATTTTCCAATCTGTTTCCTGCCTGTTTCTTGAACTTCCATTACCAAAGACTTTGATAAGATGAACTGTGACTTTGTATTCCCAGTGTATTTATGTGACCCAGTCTTCATAAAATAAGTTTTCTGAATGTTGTGCATTTGGCAGGAAGTAGAAGAAATCAATTTCTTTAGGCTATTGATTTTATTCATTCATCTGGTATGCTACAAAAATAACTAGTGTAGTAAAGAAGAATTAAAGAAGTTCTGAATTTATTTTTGTGGCTACTGCTTTGAGTAATTCCTTTTGAATGAAACTCCAACATATGAGCATGTTCTGCACTGTATCATGTTGCATGGCATGACACATCAGGGATGCTCCATGCTATTGTACCCCTATGGGTGAAAGAAGTATTTCATGTTGTACTTCGGTGTCATAATTCCTCCTGAAGTACTTTAGGTCCATAAGACTATTTTTGACTTTCTTAGCATAGCTTCCGGTGTGACATTTGAGACTGTGCTCATACAGTGTACAGAAACTTAGTTATGAAATGCATAATACATTTCTGTATCTTTGTTTTTATGCTATTATCTGTATTTTCTCCTAGCATTTGTACTCCACTGTTGCAAGGAGAATATTTCCAGACATTTCCATATAGTACTGCTTTGTATGATTGCTGTCCCTGAGTCAGCGTTTGCATATATTCATATTTCATGATGTTATCTCTTACCTCTTGAGCACTCATTTTCTGTTAGTTGCTAATGTCTGTTTATAGATACTTTTGAACAAAAGCCAGAGTGATACAAACTCTTCAGACATATATACAGCTCTGTTTCGAAGCATAGTTTTTACACAAGAAAAAGCATTTGGATTTCATCAAATGGAAATCGTAAGTCACTGTGTTTGGAGCTATGCTATCTTAACATCATTCGGAGACTGTATTTTTTGCTGTCCAGTTTACTCTAATGGGTTGTATTCTTTTGTTCTGCAACTCCTGTGGCTTACCAGCTTGCTTATACAAAAGCTTAAAGTGCCACAAATATCTGCCTTCAGTTCTTCAGCTGGGCCTTACTTCAGACAGGGAGAAAAATACTTTCTTTTTAATTTTTATTGAAGTCTTTAATTTCCTTTTCTGAATGATTTTCTGACACCGTTAGTAAACATTGTGCAGCAGTTTTTTTGGTACCCTTACTAAGTGCTCACACAGAAAGAAGGAAGAGCATGTTTCTCTATGCCTGAAAGACAAAGCCCCATCCAACCTGGCCTTGGCATATTTTGGACTGCTTCTTGTAGCTGTGTTTTCTGTTGGTTCTCCTAAATGCTCTTTTGCCTTACATTTGACTACTTGAGATCTAGCTTACTGGTTCCAAATTTGACTTCACAACAGCAAATCCAATATCCAGCTTGTTATCTGTTATAGCTTGTACTGTATGACTACAAAATTATTTTCTGGTAATTTTTTAAACAACATCATATTTGGCAGTGAGCAAATGTAGGTTACAAACTGCTGTTTTGTGTTTGTTCGATTTTTTTGTGGGTTTTTTATATTTTTTAAATTTTCTTACCTTTTTATTTATCTACTTACACTCCTATTCATTGAAGCCACATGCTTAACCTCTTTGGTATACTGTTAATATCTGAAACAGCAGTTTTGAGTCTTATAGTAGTCAAAGTTTTTGTAACGAATAATCTGATATATCATTCATATTTGTAATTCTTCCTTGTCATTCTCAAGGGACAGTGAGGATCAGAAATAAAGTTGTTACCATGTCATGGGGAAGGTCAGCAGAGATAGCCCTTGATTTCCTGACTTTTGGTTCTGTTGTTTATTCCCAGTGGGATCCTGCTGCTCCACTTCCAAACAAACACAAAGTTAGGCTACGGGGATTTGACTTCTGTTGTTAAAATGGCATTTTTATTATTCATTGTAGTTTGTGGATAAAGCAAAGGCTCCTTGCACAGCTGAGGTATGCTGTAAATCTGTGGGTATTGCTGGAAATATAATGTTGAAAAAGCTTTAATTTAGTGAGGTACCAATCTGTACCTTCTCTTTGAAGTTTGAAAGACACCAATTGTTTTTATAAACTTGGCCTTCCATTCAGTAGAACTGTAAGTTGAAAATAGAATGAATATTAGTTAATTGGATTAGTTTAGCCAGTGGAAGTGACTACTTGATTGTAATGCCTAGTGAACAGTTACTATGATGTTTGTTTTTTCTTTTTTCATACTGAACAAATGGAGACTTTGTTGACGTCTGTTCACAAAAGCAGTATATACCACCCACAGACAAGGAGACATTCCTGAGAAGTCTGTTAGTAATTTTGCTAGGTATTTTGTATACTTAGACTCACTCAGATGAATTTTCCAGATAGATTCAAAGAACTAATTTACATAAAAGAGAAACTTAGATTATATATAAACATAAAGAAGTAAAACACATTGCCAGTATATTTGCATAGAGTGTGCCTTCAGTTTTTTAGTTTTGCTCAGTCTTAACACTATTATGTTTCTTTCCCACCATATACTGGGTGCAATTTTACTCTTTGAATGGGGAGATGCACAAATATAAGTCTAGCACGACATCTTTGTCTCTAAACTGGAGTGACATGAATTTGATGGATAAAGAATTGGCTGGATGGCCTTATGCAGAGTTGCAGTCAACAGCTCAATGTCCAGCTTGAGATGAGTAACGAGTGGTGTCCCTCAGGGGTTGGTGTTGGGACCAATTCTCTTCAACATCTTTGTCAGTGACATGGACAGTGGGATTGATGCACCCGAGCAAGTTTGCCAGTGGCACTAAGCTGTGTCATTCAGCTGATATGCTGGAGGGAAAAAATGCCATCCAGGGGGACCTTGACACACTTAAGAGGTGGGCCAGTGCCAACCTCATGAAGTTCAACCAAGCCAAGTGCAAGTTCCTACACCTGGGTCAGGGCAATCCCAGGCACAGCTACAGGTTGGGTGGAGAAATGATGCAGAGTAGCCCTCAGAGAAGGACTTGGGGGTTCAATTCACAGGGAGGAGTTTTAGGTCCTGTGAGATATCACAAACTCTTAATAATTCACATAACCGTTAGTGTTTGATATATCATTTGTGACAGGCTTAAACTGAAGAGTGAAATGATGATAGTGTCTACATCTGATAGCAACAGCATACTTGGGAGGAAAAACCAAAACCTGTAAAGTTTGAGTAGTCATAGCATTGGTAACATAAAATTTTTAATTTTTCCAGGTGCTTCTGAATTCTAGATTTCTAAATTAAAAAAATTACTATAAAACTGGCAGCGCTTGTATGTGTACTTCTGGTTTTTCTAAAAAAAATCTGCTCATTTATCTAGCTCAAAATCTGTCCATTTCAAGGTTTGGGAGTTTTTTTTGAAGTAAGCACTTCCATTCAGTTGTGTAGCTCTAATGAAATAAAAGCCAAGTTTTCACCATGTAAGTGAGACACAACTATACTATTGCTGTTTTACAATAATGACTGTTATGAGTTCAAATGTAAGTTTACCACCTCTTTCAGAATATTCTTCAGTAATTTTGACTAAAAAGTTCCTTATAGAGTCATTTAGGTTGTAAAAGGCCTCTAAGGTATTTTTTTAATGGACTTAATTTATGAATTGCTGTCTTTGACTTTGTCCTTTTTTTTTTTTTCCTAAAGATTGTGGGGATGGAAACAATAAAAACCCAACAATTCAAAAATTGACAAAAATATTTTTTTTCTTGTCAATAATTTGACATCTTGTTTGCATTTCTCAAGGTGGGGAAAATTCTGCAAGGTGAAAAAGCAATATCCTTCAAAATATGATTTCACCCTTTTATGAAGGCTATGTTAGAAGCTTTTAATCTGGTTTAGGGTAATGTTTCTACCATACACAGTGAATGTAAGATTTCAGTTTCTTGAACTTTTAACAGTTTTTCCTGAGTCATTCTACTTTCATGAACATAGAAACAATTTTTACTGTCTATAATTCAGGAAAAGTTAGCCTTCAAGCTTTTCCTGTTCTCAAGAAAAAAAAAAATTAAAAATCCTATTTCAGTAAGAAATTTATACAAGAGAAAAAAATTTTTAACAAAGAAACCAGAAAGAGAGAGCTGTGTTACCTTCAGTTTTAAAGGAAGAGTCCCTTATGATTCTGGAGGAGTGCTGAAATACATGTACAGGTGATCTGAAAGTGGTGTCACAGCAGTGCAAGTGCTATGATATCTAAGAAGTTTACTTACGCATTCTGAAGTTGCTAATGCAGTGGTTGCTAGTACTGAAAATAATATATCGTTAGCATCTAGATGGTAAGAAAAAAGGTTTTCCAACTTACATCACTGTTTTTTCAATAACTGTTTTGTTTTGGTTTTTTTTTTTTTTGGGTTTTTTTGTTTGGTTTTTTTTTTTTTTTTTTTTTACAGAATAGAGTTATAGAGAGCATGTTCTCTTGTCCAATGTAGATGTATTGGTTGGCCCGTTTCAGACATTCTGGTTCCAGCAGAAATTAATCCAGCATAAGTTTCTGCTCTTACTTTTAAGAGCTGCTTCTCTGTCCTGTAGATAATGCAGGTGACTGCAATATCTGTACAAATCCTGAAATAACCTTTCTTCTGCAAGGCACCACTGAATATTTTAAATATACCAACTCTATCTTCAGAAATAATTGGGTATAGGTGATATAAAATAAACCCTAAGTGATTCATAAGAATAGGCTTAGTTTTTAGTTGGATTGTGGAGACATGAATAACTGTCTGTCTAAATCCATTTTCAAATATAGGCTAACCTTACTGTTCAGCAATTTCATAAGTTGGTATGGTGTGAAATAACTTCACTCAACCTATGTGTTTGTCCTTTTAATCAAGAAACTAAATTCTATAGTTAGGAATGCAAGTAAGTAAGTAAGTGCAGTAACTAAGTGCAGTTATGTCAAGCTGTGAAAGTTTCTTTCTCCTCTTCCCCATTACCTGATCTGTAGTGGCTGTTGCTATCACGCAGCTGTCAAACACGCATGGAATAAATTCAATGTAAAGCTAGCATCTGTTGCGGAGCCTCCTGCTGGCCCTCATGCAAGTCCTATTAGTCCAAAACCAGTGTCACCTGAGTGAGTGAAAAGTATGATCCTAGAATCATGGAATTGTTTGGGTTGGAAGGGACCTTAAAGTTCATCTAGTTCCAACCACCTGCAGTGGGGAGAGATACCTTCCTCTAGACCAGGGTGCTCAAAGCCTCATCCAAACCTGGCCTTAAGCACTCCCAGGGATGGGGCATTTACAACCTTGGGCAATATGTTCCAGTGCCTCACCACTCTCACAGTAAAGAACTTCTTCCTTGTATCCAATCTATATATACCTTCTCTCAGTTTAACCTCAGTAAGATTTAATGCTATTACTACTTGCTCAGTATATATAGTGAGAAATATTTAGGAATATTGATAACACATTAGAATTTTCACATGGTCATATGAAAGTATAGCATCAAGATGAGATAGTAATGTGAAGGAGCTCATTCATTGAAATTATAAATAAAACCTGAGAGTAGTCACCAGTGGCTGTCTATTTTTGTCAACATGTAGAGCAGACAGATGCACAATCAAGATTATTTTAGGAGATTAATCATGAGCACATATTCTTAAAACTATCACTTGAAGCTACAAAACTCTCTGCAATTACAACAGTCCACCCAATGAGGATCTGATATTAAAGCACAGAAAAGATCAAACACTTGAGAAGGTACAGGCAGCAGATAGGTGAAATATCAAATATTAGAATAAATTTCTTGTTTGGGCTTTTACACTGAACATACTTTTAGTAAAATTTTATGTGTCCTCACCTTGCATTTCCTCAAAATGCTGACTTAGGTCCTATAAATGTATGGAGCAGAGTAATACCCAGATGGCAAAGGATTAATTAGGAATATGCTTAGATCATAAGCCATTCATGTTCTGTCAAAGATGTCTAAATTTACTTTCAGAGAAATTTTGAACTTAAAACCTGAAAGGGATGGATCAAAGGAAAGATACAAGACTTGAGGCTCTGCATGTTTCGGTGACAACAAGAAAACAGATGCAGCTTTTCCTTTTTCTGATTGTCTGACTCTCATAGAACTCTTTCTAAATTAAGCTTTGGAGCAGACTCAAAAAATCTTTTCCTTCAAAATGAATCTTTTTTTAATGCCTTCCTTGAAATCCCATTTTATTTATTAATTTATGTAAGTGTGTCTGCAACAAAAGGAAAAGTTTTCAGATTGATCATAGTTGTGAAGATTACTGGTTTGCTGTGAATCAATACAATTTACTTGTGGAAATTATGAAGATTTGGAGGACTTAAATGAGAATATAAGCTTATTTTTAAGAGTGAAAGGCTTTGCCAGTAGGAGAGTAGTATAAAAATAGAAACCTGTAAGAGAGAACAAAAATATGTGGTTCTGTTCTGAACAGTAATATTATGAATAGCATTGTAGAGTTTGCACAGATAAAAATTCTTTTTGTAGAACTCCGGATTAAAATTTCATATTTTTAGAAAAGATTTTATTTTTTTTTAGCTTAGTCCTTGTAATAGTGCTTGACCACTAGTAATGATTCTTCAGCCTGAACAAAAGTGTCAACTTGTGATGGCACTTGAGGACTGTAGTAAGTGGTATTATCCTTATGATTAAAATTAAGCATGGGTTTAAAAGCTGTAATAGGTTAGGGTCATATAACACAGTGCAACCAAGGATGTTCTGTTAAAGAGTATGAGCTCACTTGCCATTCTGTTCACTTTTGCTTTGCAGACAAAACATCTAAAAATCTGCCATACTATCTCTGAGTTCATAAAACAAGCTCAATTTCCAAGTCACCATCTTGCATATTAGCAAGATAACTGTCCACAGTTGTCCTCTATAGGTTTAGTCTATAAGGTGCTGCAGTGATTACTAAAATGTAGTGAATTAAGTATGTTTCATAACAGTTTAATACAGCATAGGTACCTGCATTTTCCTGAGGGCAGATGCAGCTCACATGACTTGTGCACAACTCCTACACATTAAGGTGCCACTGGAGCAGTTGCTAATGCAATCACCTGATCAGACAGCAAGGCTGGTATACTCCAGGCCTTTGCTGTGGGAAGAAGCACTTTCATGTAACCTAAGGCACACTTTATTTCAGAAGTGAATTACTTTTAATTTCTAAACAGCTTGCATGGATTTATTTTAGGTACATATAATCTGGGGATTTTTACTACAACTTGTGATTTTGTTGACTTGAAATTTAACTGTTTGCTTCTATGCATTATGTTTGGTTGTTGTTTTTTTTTCTAGGAAGAAAGATAATTTCAATGATTTATGAACTCAAATCCAAAATCTTTAAATAGGCAGGAAAATTAAAAAGTCAAGAGTAACTGCAGATGTGTCTTCTGTCAGCAAATCATGAACAGCAGTTATTTTAGAAAGCTGCATGGAAGAGGGGTGGAGGCTGAGTAACAGTAAGGATCCAGAAAATGTGAGATCCAAAATGCAGCAGCACTTGTATATGTGTCATTCAGAAACTTTTTAGCTCTACCAAACTTGGACATGGGATCAAAACCAAGTGGTAAGATTGCCTACATTTTTTCTTTTAATAAAAGGAGAGTCAGTGAGATGTGTTAATAAGTCTTTCCTAACTGCAAAATAATTTTTTGTGTTTTTAGAAGTAAGACTGCCTTCCATAAAGAGCAATGTCTGCAAATTGTATTTGAACCAAAGGGTGGGATTAGTTTTAGTTATTTCTGCAGCACTGTGCATTTATGTAATAACGTATATACGTTTATGTAGCAGATCTGGAATAGATGAGTTCTGGACTTTGCAGATGCTTTTCCCGAGGGCATTGTTTTGACCATAATGAAATTTGAACATAAACTGGAGAAACAGAGATAGTGAATAATTACAGCTGTGTAAAACCCAGGTCAGCTGTTGCTTATCTACAGCATCATTTATAACCCAATTACTATCATTATTAGAATAGACCAGAATTGTTATTAAAATACACATTCTTCACACAATCTTAACAAACCTCACTTGCATTAGTAAGAATTCCCTGTCCAAAGTCAAAATAACATCATCACACCACTGACAAAGGTGGACATTTTACATGCACTCCACGCTCAGCCTTTCACCACAATTACAACAAAAGCTGTAAAAGTTATCACCAGTTTCTTGCTGCAGACCAACACTGGAAAAATTTTTCCTTGTTATGTAGTGAAGTGCATCAGGGCACCTATGTGTTATTACCAACGTGTCTGATCTACTAGCGAAGTGTAGGCAGGGATGAATGATTCCAGCCTCAGGTCACGAAAGAAACCGTGACGTCAGACAGCCCTCCCCCGGGGATCCTCCGGCGGAGTGGTGGCGCTGACCAAGGTTCTGACCGCGGGGAGCTGTTTCAGCCCCTTGCTGGCAGGCGGGACCAATGGCAGCTGTGCCTGGAGGACGAGGGACGCTTCTGCTGGACCAGAGCAGTCACAGCTGTCGCTAGAGGAAAGCAAACTGGGGGGAGATGGAGATTATAAATAGTAGGAGAAAAGGAGAAGGCACAAAGAATTACAGCTAGTCTGCTTCTGAGACAGTCTAGCATTGTGCTTGCTTTCAAGAGATAGAACAGTTTTGCCACAGCATGCTGAAGTTAAATAGTAAAATAGCATACCTGAGCACTTTTTTCCATGTCACCCTAAAAACATTTGAAGTCTGACCTCCTCTGTTTGTAAATCACAGGCAGTTTTCCCCTTTGCAACATTGGTGAGTGGCGAATACCTATGATAAACAGCCCATTTTTCCTTTCAACAAAACAGAAAACCTTTCTAACAGTAGTATGGCTTAAATAATCTGTTCTTAAAATGTACAGAAGTGGTTGTATGATTTTCTCTGTCTTGGATACATTGAAATAAAGTTTAAATTTGCAAAATTTTTTTTAGTCTAGAGTTTGGCTCTAAATTTAGAAAAACAAAAGTTAGGCTCCAACCTCCTCAAAGGCTGGAGGTTTCTTTTGTTATGATGAACCAGGGGAGTTTGGATAAGCTTTCAGAGAAGCATCAATATTTGCAAAGCTATGAGATTCCCTTAGAGGGAACCTCAGAGGAGTGGGTGGGGAGGTGATCACTGAGCTAGAAAGTGCTTATTTGTTTATGTTTTTTGGGAAAAGATACATAATGCCTCCAAAAGGCAGAGAGAATTTCTGTGTTGTTTTATTTCTCTGTGTATAGAAGTAGTGAAGCTGAAGAGAGAAGATAGCTGGGAAAAACCTAATCTTTGTAGAAACTACGTGACTATTGGCATAAGGGAGAAAGTATGAAAAAATCAGAGTCTGAATAGGAAGAAACATTTGGAAGTGCAGACAGGAAAATGCTATTTTGAGGGATTTCTGTGGAACAAAGATGAGGTTTTTGGAATATATGAACACATACGAATATTGAGAAATTATACATCTTATTAATTAATTAATTTAACAACTTTATCTGTTTTCATATACCCTGCTACATCGAAGGAATAGAACAGATGTGTGTTGTTTATAGATTTCACTGTTTGGGTGGCTGGAGGGAGGTTTTGAGGGAGGAAGTTAACAAAAGATAACTTCTGGAGCTCCAAACCCCTTCTCTTTTGGATTCAATAGCTGCATTATTAGCAGGAGAGTAAAACAGTAATCTTGTTTGGGAGTACTTGTCATATAGAATTTTTAGGTTTTATTTAGGAGTACTGTCTTGTTGAAAGCAGTCCTGGAGAAGAAGGCAAAAAAACCCAAATCAAGATCATTGCTTTGTGGAAGAACTGTTGCACCCTGTTCTATAGATAAATAATGATCCGTTGACTTAAATGGGGTCACATATCACCTAAAAAGTGCGACCAAAAGGTGATGAAAGGAGTCCAGTGTTTCATGAAGAGGATTAGAATAGCTAAGATCTGTGTATTCCCACTCAGTCCACCACAGGATCCTCCAAATCCACTCTCAATTTTTATACAGTGGTTCAGTAAGAATGGTCTTTTTACATTTTTCTAAAGTTTATTTTTTAATAATCTCTTCTACCAATGCAAACTCAGTTATTATTTCAGTGCTGACAAATCAAAGATCTCACTACTTTGTACATCACCTCCTGCCTTGATAGCTGACATTTTCTTATTACGCCAGACTGTTGATCTTTTTTCTGGTTTTTATCCATTATTCCTTTCACACCACCTTCTCCCCACCCCTTAGGTCTGTATTCTTCATAACTTTTTAACTTTTTTCTACCCCCCCCCCCCATTCAGCTGTCACTTTTATTTTAGTTATTTTAGCATTGTTTTTTGAACTTGACAATGCAGTTTTGCATTTCTTATTTCTACATAGAATGCTATTGTAATGCTTATAAAAAAAGACAAAAAAAACCCCGTGATCATGTCACTTTTTCCTTTTGTCTGCTTTTGCTGGTTTATTTTTACTTTTAAGAACCTTTGTTGCTCAATTTTCTCTAGCAGATCATCAGCTTATGCATATGATTGCCATGTGATGCTGAAATTCTTTGCCTACTTTTTTGTCATCTAGTCAGTTGCCCTGGGGTTTTCTATTCATAATTACATTATTAAAAAAAAAAATCTAACATCACTTTCAGTTCTTTCTTGTGTGGTCAAATTGCAAATTGCTATTGCTCTGAGGCTGGCCTCCAATCACTTTATTATTCCTCCTCATGAGCTCTTCATTGTTTCATGGTCTTATTCACCTTCTCATATATCTTAATGTTTTGTGCTGAGTAGGTAATCAGTTCTTCTGGAATGTCAGTACAAAAGGCACAGACACTCAAAGCTGATAAAGACTAGAAATGGTAGAGAAAGTGTTTGCTATTGTATGGTCCTCTGATTTTGGGTGATCAAATGTAGGTGGTATGCAAGCAGCTACATGTTGATAATTTCATGCTGATCCCATCTGTGGTGAGGTTCAGCAGCTTCACTGTTCAGCACATCATTGCAGCATACCAAGTAAGGAAAGCTTTGCATGTTTTGCATGTTTTTACATATACAATGCTGAGCATGCTAGGTGGTATGCCAAGGTTCAGCATGAGCTTTATGCTCTCACACCACTACACAGGAACATCCTCTTTTTAAGCAGTATATCCAAGTAGTACTGTTGAAGTCAGTGCATATTAATGCCAAGGTATGTGCTGAGATAACAGCAGTCACTCATGCTAATGCATGGGTCTCCATTACCAAGGCTTGTAGTTCAACTCTGCCTAGATTCTGATTGAAATCAGTAGATCCTCATTA
Organism: Melopsittacus undulatus; assembly: GCF_012275295.1. Lineage (NCBI taxonomy): Eukaryota > Metazoa > Chordata > Aves > Psittaciformes > Psittaculidae > Melopsittacus > Melopsittacus undulatus. Next base: position 67,772,804 of record NC_047557.1, on the reverse strand, counting down.
CAGTTTTTTCTGCACATTGTCCTTGTGGAGCAGAGACTGTCAGACTGTGTATATTCACTATGCATTCAAAAGCTTTTAACCATGACAGTATAAGGCACTATGTGTGAGTAATACAACACTCATTGCTTTTAGGGTTAGAATGTATGAAAACAAATTACCTGAGAAAACTTCAATTTGAGAAGACCCTCCTGACAGTAAGTAATGATAAAGGAAGGACAAAATCACTCACCCCTAGAATCCATTGCAAAATTAAAGCTGTTTGCATCTCTGGGGGAAGGAATCTGTAAGAGGGGATGCCAGCTGAGAAGGCGCGTTCCAGATTGGTTTCTCAGCTGTAGAATTCTTCCTTCTAACTTCACATACCATCTTGCATCTTAAATCCAGGGTAACCTTGAGTAGGCTTGAGGTTAAAGACAACGCTTTCACATGTTCTTCTTAACTGTTAAGCAAAATATGGCAAAGCATTCTTGCACAAAATGTGGCAATGTGAGATGGCTTGGGAGCTCTTAGTCCACAGGAGTTTCTTACCTCCGTTTTCACTCAGAGCTAACATTTTCAGAGCACTCATTGGAATAAAATCTGCTGTCTTTCTCTAATGCTTATCTGATTACAAACGTTGCTTAATGTCCAAATGTTCAGTTTCATCTGGCAGCAGAAAAGTCAGTTACTGTTTCCAGATCAAATATACTGGGCACTGAAATATTAAAAGCACCTTGTAGTCAGAAGTATATTTTTACACATCAAGCTTCAATTCCATTTTGCTTTTTCCTAGCAGTAAAAATGGGAATATCATGCTAGAAGTGTAAAATCCTTCAAGTACCCATAGTACAAACAGTAAATGCTTCTTGCTTTTGCATATGCAAGATGATGCAGAGAGGAAAACTCGAAGTGTTAATGGAGAAATTTAATCTTCAAAGTTGTTTATGTCACTCTAAACCAGTTATTTACAGCCCTTATGTGGCAGAATCTTTATTATCTAAATACCTGTGTATTAGGATCTAAGCAAAAACTTTTATTGGCGAACTAGGGCAGCTGTTGAGAGTGGAGAAGTGTGTGATTAATACTAAGCGGAGGAAATATGTTCATGACCCTATGGGACTTAATGTATGACTGAAATAGAGTTGAGTTCTGTTCTTTTTCAAGTATATTTTGCATCTTGGAGATCTTGTATATGCTCCTCCCTGAATGTTTATTTTATTCTTGCACAAAAACAACTTGCAGTGTCAGTTGCTCTACTCTTGATGATTAACATCTACCTATGCATTCAAATAATTTTCATTCTTTCAATTTTTAGATATATGTTGTTCTTTCTAATCTCTCTGCTGAGACTTATCAACTGCTAGGTTGACACAATTATTCCTGATGCCAGTACGTATGTATTTGCATAACCCTGAAAAAAATACAAGAAGTGTTATGGTTTTGCAGTACAATCCAAAGTATGTCTGATTTGTTTATTTCTTCATTGTTTTAATAGTGTCTTTTTATCACTACCTTTGTGTTTGCACATCTAGCATAGATGAATCAGAAATAAAACAATAAAATGTCAGCTTCCTTCTCAGACAACATTACTGGATAAAAATATTCTTAAGGGCAAGTTAAGTTAAATCACATCCTGTTGGTATCATACCCTTGCCATTCTCATTTTTGTGACTATCTGTTGACATTATGTCAGTAAAGGTTGAATTTTATGAAAAAGGAAGTTGAGTTTTGATTTTTACTTTTTTTTTCTATGATGATTTTGCACACTGGCTTTTATAATTTTTTCCATGCAGGCTACCATGGCAGTTTGGATTCTTGCAAAATAGAGCTGTTCACAGATTTTGAAACTGCAGAACTGATAATTAAGTCCATGGCTCCCTGTATAGTCTGGTTTTCTGTTGCATAAAACTATCGAGTTTTCATATGTATTCATCTCTTCCAAATACTGCATTGCAGTTATGTGATCTGATGCAGTGTAGGTTGACACTTGGTAGACTTACATTTGTACATTTGTACAATGAATTCATACAGTCTTAATTCTGGCCAAGACCGTGTTTTCTGTGCCTTGAATGATTGTTAAGCATAATCTGTCTAATTGTCAATATACATATTAACATTCTGTTATACATTTGTTTCATGTCATCATGTTAAAAGATGTCAGCAAAAAATGTATTGCCAGATATACTTGTGATTAAAAAGTATAACTATGTCTTTGAGAAAGCAAAAATATGAAACTGAAAATCTTTGATGGTGGGGTGAACTGAACTTGCCTGTGTGCGAGGTGCCCCACCAGACTGCTCCATCACTCTCCCTCCTCAACAGGATATGAGGAAAAATAATCCCATGAAAAACTTGTAGGTTGAGATAAAGACAGGGAGATCACTTACCAGTTACTGTTATCAGGCAAACCAGACTGGACTAGTGGTTAATGACCAAGCAGCATGGTAAAAACCAAGAACCCTCTAAAAAATAGCACCCTGCCCCCATCTTCTAAAGTTCAGTTCGAAGAGTTGTGGTTAGTTCATCACATGTTGTCTCCGCTGCTCCTTCCTCCTCACTTTCTTCACCTGCTCCCAGTGTGGGGCTCCTCCCACAGGAATCTGTCGTCCACAAACTGTTTCAATGTGAATTCTTCTCACAGGCTACAGTTCTTCATGAACTGCTCCAGCATGAGTTCTTTCCATGTGGTGCAGTCCTTCAGGAACAGGCTGCTCCAGCATGGGTCCCTGTAGGGTCACAAGCCCTGCAGCAAACCTGCTCTGGTTTAGGCTCCTCTCTCCACTGGGCCACAGGTCCTGCTAGCTGGGGTTGCAGCCTCCTTTTAGGCATCTCCCTGCTCCAGCCTGGGGACTTCCCAGGGCTGCAGGTGGATATCTGCTCTCTGTGAACGTCCATGGGCTGCAGGAGACAGTCTGCCTTACCCTGAAACGCACCATGGGATGCAGGGGAACCTCTGTTTCAGTGCGTGGAGCACCACCACTCCTTCCTTCCTCACTTGACCTTGAGTTTTGATTTCTTCTAGTTTTGAAGAACCACGCGTGCTGATCAGAATAGTTTCTGGGCAGGTGTTTCTTCCTGAGAGACAAAGTTAAAAAAAATTAAAAATGCAGTCAGCAATAGAAAAACAAACAAGAATGTCTCAGTTGCTTCTGTTTGGTTGATGGTAAAACAAATGCATGCAGAAATGCTTAGAATTTCAAAAACATGAAAATGTATTGTTTATCCCATCAATAAAGTATCTTGAAACTTTATTCGAAATAAAAAATGCCTTTTGATGACATACACACAATTAACAGTATGTGTAATAATTTGAGCCAAATTTTTAGTTTCTAAAAGCAAATAGTCACTATGGATATATAGAATAAATTTGTGCAAAAAAAACTATTACTGAAATTAGTGAACCAAACATAACTGAAAGTATGCTTCTATTTCCAGTGAACTAAAGTTAATGCAAGGCATAGACCTTAGGCAATAGTAGAGGTCAATTTCCTGTTTGTTAGGTAGCACTGCTTAAAGGAAAGAGCCTGATAATAAATGGCAGCTTTCTCCCAGTATCAAGAAATTTAATTTTGGTTGTTATTGACCTAGAAAAAAGCTTCCAGAATGGCAGAGTGTATCAAAACAAAAGAAATGTTTCATCTTTGCCTGAAAAGGCAGCATAACTCAGGCTTCTCCTGAGTTGCTACAGTTTAAATCTTATCCCAGAAATCTTCCCAAGAAATGCAAGCAATCTAAATAAGGATTAAGTCTACTTTTAAGGAATTTATTATGTTTGGTACAGAGTTAATGATTCATATAAATCACTGAATTAGAATATTAAGTCTCCTTTTATTATTTTGGCTGCCTGATGGCATCTGAAAGAAATGATTTATCATTTATCATGATAAATTAAATACAGCCCAAGAAAAGAGAACCTCAAATATATTTAAAAAAAAAAGTTATGTATTATACTAGGATGTAAATGATGCATAGGAAGGACAGTCATTTTTGTTACCCCCTCAGCATGATTAAATATAGGTATTTATTTTGGTGTCTCAGTATCTTTGTGATTGAAGAACAGTCAGAAACACATGCTTGGATTTAATGTAGAAATACAGAGTCAAATGCTGGATTCTCAGTTTTCTTTCAATCTACACAGTGCAGAGAAAAATGAAACATATATGCCACATCTCCTAAATTATGAACTTGTTGCTCACCATTTCCAGTTGTTCTGCAAATTTGTGTCTTAAGTAGAGATGTGATATGAGGCTGGGGAGTTCATCCATCCAAGTTTTTGTGGTGTTCTGCCAACCCACATAAGTTTGTGCCCTGATGGAATTTTCACCTAAAACCCCTGCCTGTCTGCCTGAGACATGCACAGAATTTGAAACATGATAGATAAAAGGTTGAAGGGTCTAATTAGTTACCTAACTAGTGGTGAACAGTATTAATTAAAAAATGTTTTCTCGTTGTCTGGTTCACTTCTGCTCTCAAATTATAAGAGAATGGTTGTTAGAGAAACCCTCTGAAATTATAGCTACTGTAATTTAAATTAAATACCTTTTGTTGTTGTAATAAGCAAAACATGAATAAGATGATCCGGTACAATTGATTACCATATACATACAGCACTATTGCTTTCTTAAAATGGACCCTGACAGGACAGGAAAAACAGCTAACCTTTTTCGTCCTGATGATTTACTAGACACAAACATACATTGTCACAGTTATCATGAGGAACTTGGTAAGCAGTGAAAACATGCACTGTACCAGATCTTTTCTGTAGCCTTTTTCACACAATTTAGTAACAAAAACTTGTTAATAGAATATTTGTTCCTAAAAGAAAGTGGTTTGAAAAGGTAAAGGCTGTTAAAAATACAACATTTTTTACTTCACCTTGCATGTTGAGAGAAATGAGGATTTGACTTGTCTGTGAATTCGGTTAAAAAAAAAATTAAGTGGCTGGCAAGGCTTGTTCACGTAACAAAGACTTACTCAAAAGCAGAGTATAAAAAAAATAATAGTCATGGTAGTATTTATTAGTTGGTTCTGGTTGATAGCTCATGAAATGGTGTGTGCATTGAAAGTATTGTAAAGGATTCTGATATTTTTCTTCTTATCTAGCTTGCTGAAAAGGGTATGTTACTCAAGTACATAACTTTGTCTTGGCAGCACTTTTGGGACAACTATAGATAAGAAAGAAAAATAGATTGTTAAACAGAAAAAAATACAGATCATCCACTTTCCCAGAAAATGGTTACATGAAATTTATAAAAAAAAATATATATACATAGTATAATAAAAACATAAGGCATTAATTGCATTGTATATATTTTCAAATTCTAATTTTCAGTCGATTCTAAATTGACATGCATGTTTGAGGAAAGGGTAGAGCAATTTTAAAGGCTTCTGTGCAACAGGTTATGATCTCTGTTAGTATCTTAACAGACTAATTTTATACATGCAGATCTGTTCTTCTGAAAATAGATGAGGTTTATCTAGATCTATTTAATGGTATTTAACAAACAAGCATTTTTTTTGTTCTGCTTTTGAAATTGGATATTTTTTCTCTTTACCAGCATAGTAGTATGTTAATATAATGTGTCAATAATGAATAGAAACTGTCAGGAATGTATCCAGCTGGCTTACTGATAAGTCTTGATTGACCCAGTAAATTTCAGTAGTTAGTGTTCCCAATTAGCTGTGATCACAGATATCTTACAGGCTAAACTGACAGTAAGCAGTTACTGCAGACTAATATGGACTAATATGTCCTTTTGTACTTTAGTTCTTAAAGCTATATCTATGTTTACAGATTTGTGATTTTTTTGGTTGCTTCCTTTTTTTTTTTTTCATGAATGCTGAATACTGCATGACCCCAGGATCATCTATTAATGAAATAACCAGAGAAAGTGGTTACACAATGCTCTTAAGCAATGTTAGTATATCTTTGTTTTTGAAAATACAAGGGTAGGGAAAAAGAATATGAATAGAGATAATTTTGCTGTAAACATTATACTTATCATCAGTTGCTGCATTAATAAAGCAACTAGAAAGAGAATATACTGGTGACCTGTCACTTTGCAGTTGTCTATGCAGGTACTACAGGTGATGTGGTGTATGACTGTCTAAGTGTTTCAAAGCTAATATTTCAGAATCACTTCCAATTTACCAATTTACTCAATGTTTATTTGAAGTATTTCTTACATGTCTTTTCTGCCTTTTCTTATTTTTCTTTCTTTTAAAAAGTATATATCAGTCACTACCTATTGATGCTCTTGCTCTAACTTTGCTGTAGCCTTGTGTAATGAGCTGCTTGAACTAGCAGTCTTAAAAAAATACATTTATGTGGCAATATAGATGGCAATCTAAGAAGTGAGTCTTCTACTGTAAAAATTAACTCAGTTGTTTGCTTTTTGTTTACAGTAACAAGATTGAGAAATAACATAGGTTTATTCTGGTCATTGTCTATAGGACCCCTGACAGGTGCATCTGGGATTTGTTTAGGACTATTAGATCCTCTTGTCTTCTCATTATCGTATAAGTGACTGATGACTACTGTAAGATTCATTCTTTCATTACCTTATCAGGAAAGCTGTAGTTGATCAATAACAATAAAATCAATAGCAAGTGCGGTTCCCTTTTTATTTAAATGTTAAGTAAACTTGAAATTAAACCATGTGGTTGACATAGAAAACTGACATTTACAGAATGGCATTAGGTAGGTGAAGACATGTCAAGAGGGCAAAATTTGTCTATTATATCTGTTGTTATCAGAAGATCAAGTTAAAATGGTGTATTACTTACATCTATATACAGGAGCACAAGGGTATTTCTTAACTTGCACAAGAGAGGAAGATGGACTTGAGGAGGAAGATTATAGGCAGCCTGTTAAAGATGGATTGATACTGATACTATTTTCATTCGTCCTCAAAAGTTGATATTTTTTTTTTCAGCTTGCAGAATGTGTTTACTATTACATGAAAAGCAGGAAGATGTTCTTTAAGGATGGTAATTTTTCAGATTTGTCCTGGCATACCTAATTAAAATAAATTTGTTGAGTTTAAGTTAGACACAGTAGCATCTGTCAGACTGCATACTGCTAGGTTGCACACAGAGGTGTGTACAACTGGCACAGTCCTGTTTGGACTGTATTTCAGTGAAGGTGTAATGAGTTATGCTCACATGCAAGTGTGAGGTTTGATGCTTTAGCTTGATGCAGGTGCCACAGATGACTTATTTTGTGTGGGTTTTTCCTCCTCAATTGCTGAATGTTTTTTTCAGAGCTCTGTCCTCCCTGTGTTGTTACATCTGTAGGAATGGTGGTATGCTATGGGGAGCTTTCTGGTGAGTGTCCCACTGCGAAAGGTGCTTTCCCAGCATGGTTTCTTCATGCATGTTTTAAAGAGGCAGAGGGTAGAGGTCCATTCATTTTTTTTTTGTATCAGACACTGTTCCCTGATACAGATGTGGAAACCCTCTTGTTCACAGGGGTATGGCATCATGGTAATGTTTCAACCGCTGTTGAGAGTCTTGAGAAGATACTGCTGTGATCTTCCTTCACCAAGTCATTGATGCAATACTTAGGGTGGAAACAATTTCTTCTGATCACTGGGAATTATTATGATAGCTGCCTATATGAAACTTCCTTGGTGATCAGAGTTTAAATAAAACACCATCAGGTCATGTTTCACCTAACCTGTTCCAAATGTCCTAGGATGGAATGAATCAGCTTACAGAATTGCCTGTTTCTCTTTGCTAACTGCAAAGGGGATTTAGATGGTTAAAGGGAAGTAAATACAAACATTTGATAAAGTGAGGCTTTCTTCCTGTTTTTGTACAGGCTCAAACAGAAAGAACAAAATTGTATTGAGCCAGACAAATAATTTGAAGGCTCAGAAAAGGTACTCAGCACTTGTCTTAGCCTCTCAGATTTATACAACTGGGGAGGTAAAGCCAAGGTAGAGTAAGACTCTGCTAATGAGGCATTTGATGAGTCTGCAAATAAGGAATAATTTCCCAAAAGCTCTGTGTTTTAACAAGAGCTGATGTATATGTTGTGGGGAGTTTACTACTCAATTTCTCAGCTCCTGGTCTTTGTAATACGTCATCTTCCTAAATTACCTTGAACTGACTGTTCACCTTTTCCTTTTTTTCCTCTGAAGAGAACTAATTCCCTGGTTGCACTTGAGGATTCTCCTCCAGGTTCTGCTGAGCACAAAATTCATCTGAAAAGAGCCCAGCTAACTTGAGCTATTCTGTTGATGCTGCTGAAGGTTTAAACTGGTTTGTCAGAATACGTTGTGCCGATGGCTGACATCTTATGTGCTTGGCGAAATACTTTCTGATTGTATAACTGCTTCAATCCCTTTAAATCAACAAGAAGGCAAAGAATTGGTTAAAATATGCTGGAAAAGTAAAGTCTTTAAAAAGTACAACAGCTAATTTTGGAAATGTCGCCACATGTTAAGCTTTTTCTAGTGCTCAGTGAAATGGCCTTTACAGGGAAACATAAGGCATTTTCAATATACACTTAGGTCATGTTAGCTGATGCAGAAAGAAATGAATTAGTCTATATTTTTCAGCAATACCAGTATATTTAATGAGATATTACTCTTTCTACAAAGCTTTGTGGTTTAGAATGTCATGGCTAAAATAATATTATTCCTCTTAAAATTACTGTATGGATATTATTTTCACTTTATTAAATGAGCATTACTTGAAATAACTAAAATAACTATGGAGTCCTTTTTTTATGTGGGTTGTTTTGGGGGCATAAATTTCTGAAATAGAACCAGAACAGCAATTTTTCGTTATAGTGCTGCAGAAGTATTTGAGTAAATGGAAATAATTTCAAATTACTGCTGTGTACTGTCCATTTCTAGTACCATGGAGTACAAATATAACCTTGTGTGTTCATTTGTAATAGCCCTTACAGGATTAAGGTTTTGAGGATGAAAAAAACCAAAGCACAACAATAAATTTTTAAACTAAAATTTCAGAAGCAATTGAAAGCAAAAAAAAAAAAAAAATGCAGCCCCTCATCATGGCCAGTGGCAGCTGCAGCGCTGCCCATAAAGCAGGGCAAACCTTCCCTTTCCAGTCCTTCCATTGGCAGGAGGCTGCCCACCATGGTCCCACATCTTCCCCCTCCTTGAGGCTGGCCATTGGTGTACTGCATGATCTTCTCTCCTGTTCTCTGGGCTGGCAGTTGGATTGGCATGCTTCTCACAATGAGCTCACCCTCCTCTTCAGATGCCCTCTACTGACTGATGTTGTTTCAAACTGAAGAATGCATCTTCCTGGCCGTGGAGTAATGGAATTACAAAACTAGACTTTTTCTATTAGTTATTTCCTCCCTTCTTTTACTTCAGTAGAGGCAAGAAGCTTCCATTTATTGCAGCCAATGTGCTTCATTATTGGACAAACTACTTTGTTATAAACTAAGCACCAAAACTAATTACGTCTTTGCAAATTAAATTCACTCTGATGGACAAACTAAGAAGCTCTCACTTTCTACCACTGCAGTTGTTAAAATATTTGAAATGTGGGGGAAGGACTTCACATCTTTAAATTCCAGTCAGGGAGATTACTAGAGCAAGCTGAGAGAAAACAAGCTAACTCTTGATTTTATTAATGATACTAGCACTAGGCCATTCAGATAACTGTAGAAAATGTGCTGAATACTGTATTCTTCCTTGTCGTGGTTTAAACCAAGTCCCCCAACTCCTGGAGAGTTAGGAAGGAGAATCCAAAGAATGTAGCCCCCACGGATTGAGATAAGAACAGTTTAATTGCTAAGGCATAACACAAAACCCCTACTGCCATTACTACTACAAATAATAATGATACAGCAAACAACAAGTGAAAAGAATACAACACCCCACCAGCCACCGACCCATAACTCACTCCACCCTGCCTGGCCGAGCACCACATGCTCCCTCCTCCATTTTCCTCTAGAGCTCTCTCTCTCCCAGTATGCATCCTGGGGCATCACGTGCTATGGTATGGAATACCTCATTGGCTAGCCTGGGTCAGGTGTCCTGTCTCTCCTTCCTCCCGGACTCCCCTCCTCCACCTGGCTGGAAAAAAAACCTTTGTCGTGGTTTAAACCAAGTCCCCCAACTCCCGGAGAGTTAGGAAGGAGAATCCAAAGAATGTAGCCCCCACAGATTGAGATAAGAACGGTTTAATCGCTAAGGCATAACACAAAACCCCTACTGCCATTTACTACTACAAATAATAATGATACAGCAAACAGCAAGTGAAAAGAATACAACACCCCACCAGCCACTGACCCATAACTCACTCCACCCTGCCCGGCTGAGCACCGCATGCTCCCTCCTCCATTTTTCTCTCGAGCTCTACCCTCCAGCTTTCCCTTTCCCAGTATGCATCCTGGGCATCATGTGCTATGGTATGGAATACCTCATTGGCTAGCCTGGGTCAGGTGTCCTGTCTCTCCTTCCTCCCGGACTCCCCTCCTCCACCTGGCTGGAAAAAACCTTGAACAAAAACACCCTCAAAACATGCTCAAACCATAACAACCTTGAACAAAAACACCCTCAAAACTTGCTCAAACCATGACACTCCTTTAGGAACAAAATGTGATGCTCTTACAAAATACGCCCTTGATGAGAGGAGGGGAACGAAGATGGAAAGAAGGTAGTTAGTTGTGTGCCGTATTAATGGGAAGTCTTGCTGATTTTATTTTTTCTTAATATTTGCAAAATAATGTTGAGTATGTTATCAATAGTTGTTATTTTCATCAGGAAACTACAGTGTTCAGGCACTGGAAATCAGTGTTTTCCAACTACAGGTTGCTTTAAAAAAACACATTAGAATTATGAAGTCTTCTCTGTCCTCTCTCACAAGATGTGTACTATTTGACAGAAATCAACAAGTGAGTCTAAAAGTTCCCCATATGTGGGAAATGCTTCTGCTGCCTGAATTACTGTAGTATGACTGCAGTGAATGTATATATTCCAGTAACATTTATTAAGCCACAGTGTATGAATCTTCTATAACTTCTGTAATTATTTTATGTAATTGTTACCAGTAATGGCATATAAAATATGTCATATGTTTGGTGAAGTTGTAGTCTGAAGTACAAGCCTGGACTTCTTTAAGGTCGTGAATAGCATTAAGAGTATTATCAAAGGCTGATTACTCTGATCATTTACCTTCATGATGGTGCCTTTGAACAAGCATCAAACATTTCTGTTCAGGTTTGAATAGTTGGGATATCATCTGTTTAGATTCTCATTTTTCCTAAAGCTATCTCTGTTACCTTGTGAATAGTAATGAGCATGACATGCATTTTTACCTCTTGCCATCTATGGCTTATCAAAATATTTGGTAGCTTGATACTGGCAAAGTATTCTGTAAATGCCTCCTAGGTTTTCTTTAAAGATGTCTTCCTGCTTGCCCAGCTTTTTTTACTGGCTAGGTTGAGTCAACTCTGAACAAGTAATCTCAAGAGACAGTGTGGGTTTAATGTGCTTTTCCCATAGAACAGCATCATGACCAAGTGTGGGTGGGTGTTTAAGCCTCAGAGATCTTTTTACGAGTGTGTCTGTGCCATGTCTTCTGGTAGTGTGATTAGCTGTCTGGTCCTGAGGGTAGCCTAGGCCTAGGCCTAGGCTTAGGCTTAGGGTGTTTATCCTTTGAATTTCAAATACTGGGCAAATACAAGTGGAAGGTGGTGATATGATATGGCTGATAAATCTGTTTTATCTGCAGCTGATTATAAACTACATTCAGAACAAACTCTTTTATTCATAACATATATTCTTTCGCAATGCCTAATAGCGGGGAATAAAGAAATTACCAGAGTTTGAGGAATTTTCCTTAAGGTGTTGTGAGACTGTAAGATGTGTTTGCTATGAAAATAGACATTCTCCAGCAGAAATTCATACATGTTTACTAGAAGACAGTAGGCTGTGGTAAATGTCAATTTCTAGAATTCAAGCAGATTTCTAGAAATCATGATGATGGGAAAACACTATCACTAAAAAGGAAAGATTTTCTTTAGATTAACTTTTGGGGGGAATAATTCAGCATTTATAACTGCAAATTAAATAAGTAAAAAAAATGCACTTTGACTGGGTACTTTGGCAAATTTCTGCACCTATAAATAGCACTCTCTTCACCTTCTTGTGGTTCACACTAGCATTTTTGTTCCCATTTTAGTCTGGTGATACAACATAACATGCATTGTTTTCTGTTAAATTTAGGATGAAAGACTGGCTAAAGATAATGCACCTAGATTTTAAAGTACTGCTCCCAGTTCTTGTGTGTTGGTGAGGTGCTTTAATTCCCCTGAAGACGGGATTCAGTTTCTTACAGTGTTTGGAGTTCACGGCTGTGTTCTTTGCTCCTGACTGTACTGCTGTGGAGTGGAGAGGGCCCATTTGAATTCATGGTCAGGGAATCATTAAGTGGAAGCTCAGTGAGTCAATACTGGATTCCCAAACAGAGGCAATATGGTCTCAGATGACTTCAAGAAAGGGATGATATCTTGTGGAGACAGTGTTCTCACAGGAAAATGAATATTTGGTACATGAGCTCTGACCTTGGTACAAATAACAGAGTTCATCTCTCATGTGTCTGGCAAAAGGGCATGTGTAAATGTACTTCAGTTTTCCCACTCAACACACTAGAAATATCTTAACTCCATCTGTCCTGTTTCTTTCTTTTATTTTGAGAGGAGAGGAAGGATTTGCAATAAACAACGAGAAAGTTTGGAATTGCGATATACTGAGGTGTATTTGCTGAGTGTAACTTCACAATATTTGCCCTGTGCACTTACCATTTGCTAGCAATCCAGTGACCAATACTAAGAACTGTTTTATGACCCAAATGAATCAGCCAGATAACTGTGGGTCTTCTGAATCTGGGTGATCTTTGTAGGATTTCTTTCTCGCTTTCTCTCTATTGAGTTTTGCCATAGGGCCAGGCTATGTTGGCATCTCAGGAGCAGCAGTATTTGATTTCTCTGCCTGTAGCCAGACCCACCCTGCTGAAAGATTAGAAAATAGACTATGTCAGAAGTTAATAATTTTCACTGGAGGTACAACACATTTATATTTAAACACTTTAGTTTTGCCTTTCAAAAAGGCCAATATGACAACTCTTAAGAAGTCTGTCTAACTTGACTTCTCTGAAGAACTCAAATGACAGAATAATGCAGCACTTGGAAGTCAGTTTCTCAGCTAATCACATCACTGACACAAACCTCCACAAAAACAGTATTTTAATAAGAAAGAGAGTTTCTGCTTCAGGGCGATATTTCAGGAAATTTACTTCCTGTTTTATTATTTTAGCTTGACACTGCAAGACAGCCCCCAAAGTAAGCTTAAGTCTTACTGGAGTTATTTGTGAGGTCTATCATGAGGTTTTTTGCCCTTTGATGAAAGCAAAAGGTACCTGAACTACATGTTCAACTGCCTTTTCATTTCCCACTTCGGTTATTTATTTTTGTTAATGCTTTAAGTGTACTGTATTAGAAGAGTGATGCTAAAGGAAGGTGTCCTTTGCTTTTTACTTTTGGAGCAATGAAAACATATATGTAATACTCTAATTACTCATATTCACAGATTTTACACTACAACACTTGTCGTAATCGTACTCCATTGCTTGTAGCAAATTTGCTGTGTAGATAAATTTTGCATTTATGTTGATACAGAATGGCACTAAGGACAAGAGACTTCAAAAGTCCTGTAATTGGCTAAATGCATCCAGAGATGTTGGAGTAAATGTGGGATAGCAGCATGTTGTTCAGGTACCAGGCTTTTTTCATAAGGGGACTGGCACAACAGCTTTGAAGAGTCCTATTTAGAAATAAGAATACTGAGAAGTGAAGCAGATAGTTTGAAATATGTGACCTGAAACTCTGAAGTGGCTTGCAGTAGCCCATAACAAGCTCTATGTAAAAACAAGAGTATATAACAGATAGAAAAAATTCTTAGTAACAGCTGCTTTTGAGTGAATTTGTTACTTCGGTATCTGAAAGATTATTAGATATCACTAAACTGGTGTCACTTAGTTTTTTTATACCCTGGAATGCCTAATACTGTTCTTTAATATTAGACTGTTTGCAGTGCCTAAACTCCAACTGGCATTTTTCCACATTATTCAGTTATAGTCTCCATGTACAACTTCATGTCATCACCATGACCCATTTCTGACCCTATGTCAGATGTCCACACCTGAAATGCTGTTGTAGAGCTCAGCCACTGTTCACTTTTTATATTCTACCTCAACTTTTTGCTGTCTCTGAGAGGTGATAGAGAGGGTTACTAAGCTTCCCAAGCAGCAGCAGAATGCATTTGAGGCTGTATGCATTTGAAGCTGTCAACTCTAAAGAGTGCTAAACTTCTCCTAGGAAAATTATGTCCAAGAGTAGTGCATGTATTGAAAACTTGTTTTCCTGCAATTAGTAGAAAAATGTCTTGATGGTCCTTCTGATGATTCTGTTTGCTGTTTTTATTTGCATAGTACCTTTACATAGGAAAAAAAAAAAGATCTAGGGGTTTGTGTTACTGGTTTCAGTGTGGTGTGGTGTTATTCAAGCTAGGTCTGAATCAGTTATATATTTTCCAAAATGGATTTTTCTTGAGCACCAGACCGTATACATGATGCGCGTTCCAGTATCCTGTGATAGAAGCATGGTCATATGGCTCTGTGTGTAGTCCCTTTGTGATGTTCATTGCTTTCTCTTGCTATGACTAAACATTTCTAAGTACCTGAATTAGCCTGTAGACATAACCCTAGTTTCCATCACTCTGAATCATGTTTTTGATATACCAAGAAAAGGATAGACACTTAGCCTTAGACACCTAAGTCTGTAACATTTTTACTCTGAGGCATTCTATTTTGCATTCTGCCTACCTTATTTACTAACTGGCCCTAAACATATTTGGGAGAGTTGCTGAGATGAATGGGGCATACTTTTCTCAAGATATGGAGATGCTTTGAGAAGAACAATACAAATCATGGGTAGTATGATACAGAACTGCTGATAGCTCCAGCAGGTAAATGGAAGAAGTGGAAGACTGCAGGAGCAGAAGGACAGGGAATGGGACAGAACCTCTAGTGCCCTTGAGACTGTGGTCTGCATTGCGCACAACACTTTTTGGATCCTTGGGCATTTATAGAAAATGGAATATAAACTGCCTGCTGTAAGAGGTGAGGGCTGCATTTAGCCACAATCAGTAATATTTTGTCATTAATAACCCCTTGGCTTTGTTGTCAGAATAGGACATAGTCTTCCACATTTTGCCTGCAACAGTTTTTCAAGTTTGACAGTGTATTCAGTGTTTAAAAAGCATTAAAACATTAATATTGTTTCATTAAAGATGTCAGTTTCCTGACTGTATTCCCAAATTTGCCATTGCCAACAGGTTTATTATTAATTCAGTGGAGGAAAAAAATTCTGTTTGCAAAGATTACAGATGGAGGCATAAGGGAAGAATCTATGAATGAAAACCTGGATAAACTTAGAATCATAGAATCATAGAATAGTTAGGGTTGGAAAGGACCTTAAGATCATCTAGTTCCAACCCCCCTGCCATGGGCAGGGACACCTCACACTAAAGCATGCCACGCAAGGCTCTGTCCAACCTGGCCTTGAACACCACCAGGGATGGAGCATTCACAGCTTCCCTGGCAACCAGTTCCAGTGGCTCACCACCCTTACAGTAAAGAATTTCTTCATTATATTCAATCTGAACTTCCCCTGTTTGAGTTGAACCCATTACCCCTTGTCCTATCACTATAGTTCTCAGCTTTATTGTGAACCTCAAAAAATTAGACTCTTTTTCCCGAGAATCTATCAACTAATTTAAAATTATTTTATATTTTGCCTTCCTTTTTGAAGCTAAAGCTTTAGAGAGCCTGATGTTATTGAAGTTCTTTATATAATTGACATAGACTAAAACTTCATGATAACACCTTTTGCAAGATAAATACATTATTAACTAGATATGAACATGAAAATGCATATGCATATGAAAATTATGTATTTATGGTATTTTCACATACAGTCTATCACTTCATGTGCAGTCTGTGCATATGAAAATACTGTAAATATGTAATTTAGCAATATAGATGGATGGTTTGTTGATAACAAGAAGTACTGTGTGTACTCAGTTCTAAGTCTTCAGAAGGTATTTATTGTTTAGTTTTGGATGAGTTTTGGTAAATGAGACTCAGAGAGTCCCAGCCCAGAAGTAGCATTTCAATTTATGTAAAACTTACCATATTTGCAGAGTTTGTCTTCAGTAACTGGCAGTATCTGAGATCTCATCAAGGGCATTTTCTCTTTAAACATCAAGAAAACAAAGCATGGGAAAGGGTAGCAGGAGTATGTGATACATTTTACAGCTTGATTCTTACTTAGAGGAAAATGCTGTGTATATGAATGCAATGTTGATTGTCTCTCACAGTTGTGTTTAGAGTGGCTGGTCAGCCCGCTCAAAGAACCTGCTTCATGAAGGTCTGTGGAGGTCTCTATTAAAGCCTTCCTCCCTTTTTGTGCCTCATAGCTTTTTGCACAGGTCAGTGTGTCAGGCTGTGACTAATGTGAATGCTGAAGCCTGTGCCTGCAGATTACATTTGCTGTGCAGGGCAGGCACCAGCTCATTGCTTATATTGACAGCTAGTCGTGTAACTGTAACCCAAATAGCACTTACAAGCACATAAACCAGTGCATCAGCATAACTGACCACACTTTTTATTGCAAGTGTCTTTTTGAAAGTACATGGGGAAAACTGTTTTAGTGTGTTTAAAAAATAAATCATGAATCTGTAAATCCTATATAGACTGTCGAAAATACTGCTTAGCCATGATCCTGTTTTATATTCTAATAAAGTTTGGAAATGCCATACTTTGGCTATGTCAGTGAAGTATGCTGTACTTGAATTTTCAATATGAAGGGGAAAACATGAAAGAATTATATTTTTTTTTTAAATCTGTAATACACCGTTGTGCTGAATTATTTATGTACAGGGGTACACACTGACATAGATTAGACAAGAATCGTTATCCTGGATTGCAGAGCAGCTCCAACAGCTAAAAAGCCTCAGTCCTTTAAAATTGGAAATTGCAGTAATTGGAAACTGCAGTCTTTAACATAGACTGTTAAATGCTGGCTTGGTCCACATTTGGTACAGGGATCTTCAAGAAAAGATAAAATAAGAACTTTTTTTAAAGTACTTTTCTTTTAAAAGAAGAAGAATCTTGGACTAGAAGATCTGGAATAATCTCCTGGAAAAACGTAATTCCATCACTACAGAAAAGAGCTCTCTCATGTCTAGCAATGAGTAGTGGTGTCCCTTTCTTGAAAATGTGATTTACTGTACATGCACTTGCTTGCATAGTTATTAGGATGCTCTGTGGTCACAAACACTGAGGAGGCTTTCTGTGGCATTATGAATATCCTATTGAAGTTCCTGTATGTATAAATATCAGACAGAAAGATTAGAAATGAATTTTCACAAAAAGCAGAAGCAGCAACACAGAAGATAGGATACAGCAGAAGCTTTGGGAAGGGAGAAAGCTGAAAATGCATAATTTTTTGAATTTACCAACGAAGGGATGTGAGAAATGTGCTCAGTCTTACCTCTTACGATAAGAAATGGCTGTCCCACCTAGTGTAAAGAAGAAAATATACAGAATAGCTAAAAAAAAAATTAAGCCAAAGAACTTCTAAGTCTACCATATATTAAAATGTTTGTTGTCTTGTGGAAGAGATCCTGAGTTGGCACTGTGCATAAACTTCTTGGCAAAAGCAACTTATTTCAGAGAAGCCATTGCATAGAAGTTAATGATTTAGCAGAACACAAACCTCCAAGTAGAAGGCTGTGCAGCTTGCCAAAATGGCAGCTATTCAGGATAAATACAGGCTCAAGAGCTTGCAGAATCGCAGAATTTTTTTCAAAGATATTTTTTCAAAGCTTGGTTTAGATATGTAGACATGAGTAGTCATGAAATTTTCCCTGTCTGATTATAAAGGTTGCCTTTTGCTATACAGAGTAAACTGTTAGTAGTCAGACTTTCATAACCTCCCTTCTGCTTCTCTTCCCTCAACCAGGAAAAGCAAGAGGCTTTAAGGGATGTGTGAAGCTTTTGTACTGCCACATGTTGTCATGTAGGCCAAAGGCTGGTTTGCCTCTGCACCCGGAGATTCTCATAAAGAGATGTTGATCAATAATCAATGATGTTGACAGATGATGATGGGCAGACCGTTTAAAAACACTTCCTGATGAAGGAATGTATCACTGGAGAAAAATAGACAGGCAGTTCAGCAGTGGCCTAGGGAGGAGGGTCTTGCAACCCAGTTTCAAAGTTTTTTAAAGATTTTATTGTTCTTTCTCCTCACATGCACTCTTCATTAAGGTTAAATAAACAATGTTTATTCTTCATTTGTATCTTTTAAGAAGGAACAGAAGAAAGTGCTGCTTAACTAGATGATCTTAAGGTCCTTTCCAACCCTAACTATTCTATGAT
Source organism: Melopsittacus undulatus (assembly GCF_012275295.1). NCBI lineage: Eukaryota > Metazoa > Chordata > Aves > Psittaciformes > Psittaculidae > Melopsittacus > Melopsittacus undulatus. The sequence goes on along the minus strand of NC_047557.1, from coordinate 67,754,336 downwards.
TCTATGATTCTATGAGATAATGGTTTAACCGGTGCTTCAAATAATGTGTGTGCATTTCCAAGAGAGGTATGTTCAATGCTGAAAAGTTAAAGAGCTAACCTATGTTCAGAGCTAAGTCTTTAAAGGTTGGACTTGATGATCCTAAAGGTCTTTTCCAACCTAGCTGATTCTATGATTCACTGAACTGTTCAGTTAGGCTTTGTGTGCTGCTAAGAGAGGGATAATGGCTCCACGACATGTCACATAGACGAAAAGCACATGTGCAGCAAAGTCTATGGCCATATAAGAATATGCTTGAATATGCCAGAAGAATATGCCAGTCCAAGGATTTGTGTCTGCAGCTCCCCCAAGTAGCCTAAGCACCTGGTTTTGAAAACTTGACCCAGTGTTTCCAAAGTTCTGTACCAAGGACAAAAATCTGCATCCTGCTGGAATCAGTAGGAGTTCACAGACGCCACTTTTCTACCCCCATGTCTTTGCCCTCCTTATTTCATTGAGCTGCCTAAATTTGAGTAGGTAAGTACTCTTCAGTCCCTGAAATACAAGGGCAGTCTGAAAGGAAACTCCATTCTAAATAAGATATTAAAAATCAGTTTCAGAATCTATCAGACTACAGGAGCTTCATCTTCAAAACTTAACCTCACACTATTACAAATTAATTTTCAGCCAACTATCAGCTGCAAGTTTTTCCAGGCTTAGTAGGAAATAAATTGGTTTTTCTATTGGGAGCTCTCCTGCTGTTTTAGAAATACAGTTCTTCTTATGTGCAATCTAACCCAGTTTCAGTAAAGGACTAATGTTAAAAAAGAAGCAGCTAACGTTTTTTCTATGCATTTTTCTTCCACACTGCATGAAGTGCTGTGATCCTCACCTCATATCTGCATTTCAGCAGATTTACCTGAAGCTTTGCTCAGAAACCAACTTCCTGAAAGTTCAGTTACACCAATGAGAGCAGTGTGCACAAGATAAAGCAGTCATCTCTGAAATTCAGTTAAGTTTGAATTTTACTGCCATGTTTTCAGAATAAGGTCTGAGGTAATACTTCTTGCTCTTCTAGTAAGTCTGTCTCAGCAATATATTTCCAGTCAACAAAATGATTTATGGTATGCAGTGTTGGTGGTCTGTTTCTGGTTCTCGATGTTTATCTACTACCTAAAACAGAGACTTAAATAGTATTTCAGACAAGGGAAATAATCCAATGTTAACAGGTGTATTACTGAATGCAGCGCATTTAACCCCTACCTGAATGTCTGCTCTTTCAAATGTTAATAGTGCCAGGTGTAATAAAGAGTTTAGAATCCTTGTGAGTCAGAGGTTTTGATCTGTAAATTTCCTGTAATACCTGAGAGAGAAGCCCCACTGGAAGCTACTGAGAAATGCGCTGTTTACTCCCAGCAGAAATTAGCAGCTACTGGTTCAGCCACTGCAGCAGGGGTGGTTTGGACTGCTGCATTTTAGTGTTTCACCAGCCAGCATCTGAAGGATTACAGTTCTACAAGTTGTTACCTGTGGAAGCTACAGGGTCAAGAATATGGGCAAGCACTAGTCTGATGATTGCTTATTTAAAAAACTATGTCTTTTGTTGACAATGTGCTTATGTAAGCCTCCTTCTGTTTATATGCTGAATACAGTGAAAGCTGAGTATAGAAAATAATCTTGTCAGTCTGGTGCATTGCCTTTGCAAGCCAGCCTGAACTGAATTTGATAGCTAAAAAGTCCTTTCAACTCAAATGTTAGAAAATTATCACAGAAGCTAAAAGTCATAGAATCAAAATATGAAAAAGCTTGGATGTTTTCCTTGTTGAAATCAAACCAGACAAAGCTCTGAAATGCAATGAAGTTAGCTTTCCTTTCCAGAACTGTATGTTTTTTCCATCAGGCTTGTCTTCTTCAAAGTTTAGTTTTATTACATCTTATAGAAGGTGCAATTTCAAGGGTTTCCCTCCACCCCCCATCATCTTAATTTTGTGAAATTTTCTGTTCTTCCTACAAGTTGTGAAAGAATGAGGGGGAACAGAGGGCTGCAGTTATGCACAATATGCAAATCCTGTATGTATAGGGATTCATGTTTTGGAGAAGCTTTTAGATCAGATTTGAATAATTTAGCAGTTGCTTGTGAGTTCACTGTAGAAGGAATATTTGTTTTGATATGCTTTCACGTGAAATGCAAGTTGTAAGGATTTCTGAATTTACATGTATGTGCTTTTTGATATGAAAGGAAGAGGAGTAATGCCACAGAATATGCGTATTTTTTAAATGTCTTTTCAATTTCTGTGTATATTGATAGTTTTGTCAATTATATTTTTGTGCTGTCCAGTCTTTAACTTCAAACAGGGTATTTAGCTTTGAAGTCTAGGAACAGTAATTTCATTCATACAAATCCATTTTGACCTTCTAGTGTTTGTATACGAAAGAGTGATTAAATGTATTTTAAGTTTATAGTTCTGTAAACTTTACAAAAGACATTGGTATTCTTTACGAAAACTAATATTGGATTTTAATCTGTTATTGAAGTTTTGGCAGCACAGATTTCCCTGGCTTAATAATAGGTACAATTTTCTTGGGGTCCTTAATTCTTTCAGCTGATCCATTTGGACAAACAAGATTGTGTAATCATTCTGTGACTGCATGAAGCACAAACTAATTATTTTTCAAAAATCAATTCAGAATTTAAACAATTTAATCTGAACAAAATTTGCAGGAGATTACATTGAGGACTGAATTTGTACTGAGTGGATTCAAAATGCTGTATAGATCCTGGGATGAGGGAACATGGCATAGAGACACTGACATACTTTTGAAAGGTCAGAAGATAGCTTTCAATGGGGCTTCTCCCTCAGATATTACAGGAAATAACACGAAATTTACAGATCAAGACCTCTGACTCATAAGGATTCTAAACTCTTCATTACACCTTTCATTACTGGCTTTTTAAACAGTAGGTATTCACACCATACCTACCTGTGACCAAATAAACACCTGGCTGTGCTTCCTCTTGGTTCCCATTTCTGTTTCAAAAGCAGAAGCTTTTTGTGGGTGTGGGGGAAGCAAAAGTTTTTTTCAGCCTGGTCCAAACTCTGTGTCTTTTCTCCTTGCTCTGCTGGTCTCTACTGTGGGTCCAGCCTGATCCTGTAAATTCCCTTTTCTCTTTTATGTGCAAATTCTGCTGATCATTTCCCCCTCCTTAGCACCCATCACAGGTATTCCTGCCTTCCTTCTGTTTGTGCTGACACCACTATTTTTGACTGCATGTACTTGAAGTGTGACCGTGCCTTTCATCTTGGCTTCGCAATCTGGACTCCTTAAGCACAGGCAGAGCACTATGGTGCTGCTGCCCAGTCTCTAAGACAGAGTCATTCTAAAATAACTGTGAATTCAGTAATGCCTGAGGATAACGATAAGAAAAATAATTCAGAATACTCAACAAAGAGTATATTGGTTGAGAATGGAGCAAGGAGAGGGAAAGAAGGGAAGAATGGGACAGGACAGGACAAAAAAAGTTTTACATGTTTATTTTCAATATTTAAAAAAAATTTGAATATGTGTGGAAAGCAACAAAATGCAGAGATAAGTCATTGAATTTTAGTCTAATTTCACGATTCAGAAGTACATTTAATACTTTAATTTTTTCATGCAATCATTGGAATAATATCTGAGTGAGTTTATGATGTCACTGAAATATTTGTACTGTGGAAAAAGTAGTCCTATACTAATGCTGAGTTGCATGTGCAGCAGCTCTGATATCTTCCATGCAAATTACATAGAATCATAGCACCATAGAATAGTTTGGGTTGGAAAGGATCTTAAGATCATCTGGTTCTAGCCCCTATGCCATGGGCAGGGACACCTTGACTAAACCATGTCACCCAAGGCTGTCCCAGCCTGGCCTTGAACACTGACAGGGATGGAGCATTTACCACTTTTTTTGGGCAACCCATTCCAGTGCCTCACCACCCTCACAGTAAAGAACTTCCTCCTTATACCCAATCTAAACTTCCCCTGTTTAATTTTGAACCCATTAACCCCTTGTCCTACCACTACAGTTCCTAATGAAGAGTCCTTCCCCAGCATCCTTATAGGTCCCCTTCAGATACTGGAAGGCTGCTATGAGGGCCAGACCCAGCCTTCTCTTCTCCAGGCTGAACAGCCCCAACTTTCTCAGCCTGTTTTCATAGGGAAGGTGCTCCAGTCCCCTGATCATCCTCCCGGCCCTCATCTGGGCATGTTCCAACAGTTCCATGTCATTTCTATGTTGAGGACACCAGAACTGCACACAATACTCCAGGTAATGTCTCACAAGAGCAGAGCAGAGGGGAAGGATCACCTCCTTTGACTGCTGGTCACACTCCTTTTGATGCAGCCCAGGATACAGTTGGCTTTCTGGGCTGCAAGCACACACTGAAGCCAGCTCACATTCATTTTGTCATCAACCAACACTCCCAAGTCTTTCTCCACAGGGCTGCTCTGAATCTCTTCTCTGCCCAACCTGTAGCTGTGCCTGGGATTGCTCCGACCCAGATGTAGGACCTTGCACTTGTCATGGTTAAACTTCATGAGGCTGGCGTAGGCCCAGCTCACAAGTGTGTCAAGGTCCCTCTGGATGGCATTCCTTCCCTCCAGCATATCAACCGAACCACACAGCTTAGTGTCATTGGCAAACTCGCTGAGGGCACACTCAATCCCACTGTCCATGTCACTGACAAAGATGTTGAACAAGACCAGTCCCAACACCGATCCCTGAGGGACACAACTTGTTACTGTTTTCCATCTGGACATCGAGCCATTGACCACAGCTCTCTGCGTGCGGCCATCCAGCCAGTTCTTTATCAACCGAGTGGTCCCCCTATCAAATTGATGTCTCTCCAATTTAGAGACAAGGATGTCATGTGGGACAGTGTTGAACACTTTGCACAAGTCCAGGTAGATGATGTCAGCTGCTCTGCCCCTGTCCATCAGTCCTGTAGCCCCACCATAGAAGGCCACCATATTAGTCAGGCAGTATTTTTCCTTAGTGAAGCCACGCTGGCTGTCACCAAGCACATTGTTGTTTCTCATGTGCCTTAGCCTGCCTTCCAGGAGAATCTGCTCCAAGATTTTGCCAGACATAGAGGTGAGACTGACTGGTCTGTAGTTCCCTGTGTCATCCATTTTCCCCTTCTTGAAAATGGGGGTTATATTTCCCTTTTCCCAGTCATTGGGAACTTCACCTGACTGCCATGATTTTTCAAATATGATGGGCAAGAAAACCTGAGCATCATGAGGTTTCTCACGAGTTGTCATTGTCCTAGTTCTAGGCAACATCATATGGAAGTGAGTGTTTTTATTGACCATTATAACCAAGTAGTTAAGATGTATGCATTATTTGTATTTATTTTGTAAGTTTAAAACTGGACATAGAAACATATTTGTGTAATACAGCATATAGCATACATAGTGAAATATTTTAGGTTTTTTTCTTTTGTTCTTTAGCATGGTTACAGTTATACATGGGCTTTTAAAAGTAAATTTTCAACAGAATTATTAAGGACCCATCCAGACAGAAACACATGTCAGTAAAAGAGAATTACAATGTTTCCAGCAATGCTGGTACTCTAATTTTTCCTGCTATCTAACTTGACCAACTACATATTCCCAGATTATGACTTTTTCTGTATTGTTCCTTTTGACTTCAAGTAATTTATATTTTGAGTTCAGGCAGCCTGCTCAAGGCAGAGATAAAAAAAAAAATTAACAGCTAAATGATCCTTTAAGCCTAGTTTTCTTTAAAAGTAAATAAGTGCACATTTACACACTCATACGTAATAGTATATTTCATATGAGTATATGTTTATACGCAAAGATACACAGATATATGTACATGTGTATATTGGTATGGTATTCACCAACTACAAAGAAGAAAGATCTGGAAGGACCAAATCTAAATATGTCAGCACAATATCGTGAATAATCTTGTGGTTGGACTCATCTGGATTATGGGAGACTTAATTTCTTGTTTCCAGTCTAAATTACGAATCAGTTCCCCATCAATCACACACTGCAATGTACTTCTGCAAGTCATTATCAGCTACTTGGGCTTAGGGTCCTCTCAATTTCTTCTGTTGAAACTGTTGATGCTGAAGGATTAAATATTGTCTAGTGTTAATATCTGCTCTTTGCCAAATAAGTGCCCTAACCACTGAGAATAGGCGCTCTCTTTCTATAGCACCATTAAAATTTATCATTCAGATGAAATGGAACACCACCTGTGGAGCACCATCACCGCAGCAGTAGCAAACACCTGGAGATGTGCTCAGGAATTTATAATCTATTTATCTGGATCATCATCTACACAGCTTATCTAACTGTGCCCTCAATCAAATAAAATAATTTCTAAGAGGTTTACTGCCTAATTAGAGCATATGCAGACTAATGGGTTTAATGTTTATTCTGCATTCTGAATATATGAAGCAGAACATGAGAATGATTAGCAGTTTATGCAGTGACCTCACCATTACAGTGCTGTAGTGAAATACCGGAGACATAAATCTTACCATACCAGGTCCTTAGAATTTTATTTGTTAACATTTTTGGTTGTACTGATGATGTGAGTTAAACTGATGAAGACATGAGTTTTTTTTTTTTTAATGCAGTATATTTTCTTTTTTGTGCTAGATAGAGCCTTTTGAGACTTTGCCAAGGAGAGGAGATCTAATTAAATTAATGTAATAATTCTGGGAGTCACTGAGGCTTGCAGTACTCACACACATTTATCAGTACACTGTTATGAGATACAAATCATTTTAGCACCTGAGGTGAAAATTAGTGTGTTTTATGCAGGCAAGCCCTCAGATGAGTGAGGTGTGTAACCCTTGCTGTAGACGAGCTTTCATGATGAAAGGTCTTTCTGAAATAAATGTTCTCAATCAATTAGCAGTTCTTGTGCTTACTCATGTTCTCATAAAAATACAGACATGACTGCTCAGAACACTATCTGGCACTTGTGCCTATGCTGGGGATGAAGAAGTGCAGAGCCTGCATGGTGGTTTTGTGCAGCGGTGCACCTAGAATGATAAACTTTGTGTTACAGCTTTATTCATGCAAACATGACTATGCCATTCTGCTGTTTAAGCAAAGGCCACTTGTGTAATTCTGCAGTTTGTGGCCATCTCCTGTAGACATACTAAGATGAAGTATCTTGAGCTCTTGCAAGTTCTGTTGGCTGAATAACCACTGAAGTTAACTGGTTTAAAGAGAGCAGTTTTTACAGTGGCTTTTTGGTTGCATCTCTGGGGAAAAAATGAGCTATTTTTGCCCAAGCTCGGAGGATTAGAAAATCTAGTTTCAGCTAGGCAACTCTGTTTATTCACGTATTCAAAGAGGCATATGTACAACTATTCTTCCTTTTTTTTTTTTTTTGAATGTAGTGGGGCTACATCCATTGTCTACAGATGCAGGCAGAAAGGGACCCAGAAACCTTACGCCGTCAAAATGTTGAAGAAGACAGTAAGTTGTTTTGTTTTGCTTTGCTTTGCCTTTGCCTTTGCCTTTGCTTTGCTTTGCTTTGCCTTGCCTTGCTTTCCTTTGCTTTGCTTTGGGATATGTTTGGGATTTTCTGTGGGTTTTTTCAGTGCTCTTTCTTTGGGGGGAAAGAGGAAACTGGCTAGATATAGGACCCTGCAAAGCTTATATTTTATGTCACACCTTTTTCTGTACCTCATCACTGAAAAAGCTTTTAGAGGTAAGAGTCTGTTTGGAATGCCTTATCCCCACAAATCTTGCTTATACATTCATCTGGTGTTGTCTGTATAGACTTAGAATTGGACAAAACTTTTTAGGCAAAAATGTCTTTCACTGTAGAAAGGCAACAGGCTCTGAATCATCTAAATGTTCTGTGATTTCATTTTGCTTAATATATAGTTTTGCTCAAAAAAATATCATTACATGATTTATCTTTTTCAGAAACTGATTAACACACTACTTCAAGCCCAAGTAAAATCAAATACTTCATGGAGATTTCCCCCCCTACAAATTTGCAAAAGATCCAGCTAAGACATCAGTTATTTTTAGAGCTCCATATATGTCACACTTCTACCACAGCTATTTCTGTATGTGTTACAAAATAGATGGTGTAAAGCATGAAGGGAAACTAGAGAGGAAAGACTACTAATGGACTGAGAGACTTTAAGCAGAGAGTGAGCGTGGGGGTAGGGTAGAGCAGTTCATGTTCCTAAGAAGGGAGGAAAAAATTGAGAGGAGACAAGCAAGCTGTGATGCGCAGGCATGATTTTTATTCATGGGTGGTTTTGTTTCAGTTTCTTCCAGTGTTAAATAACCCATTAGTTCATAAAATTTGTGAATGTTCACATGTAGCAACATAATGATTGGTAGGTAGGCGTAAATATTTTTAAATACTGAATTAACTGGTGGTCTCTGTGCAAGACATGAGTGGGTTCCACATGAGTAAAATGTTGGCATTAATTTGTCATCTTTGAAAGTAAGCAAAGGTTTAAACTAGCAAGGAAATTCAGTTGTGTATGCTGCTTTTGAATACACATCTGGAGCATTGGAGAGCAGAGCATCTGAGGAGCTTGCATTACTGCAGTCATACGCTCTGTCCTTCCTATGGAAACGCAGAGAACTTAATTTTTAAGCTTTTATCAGTACTTTATGCCAACAATTCCCATAATGTTTTAGGAGCATTCTTTCTTATAATTCTCATTCTGAAATGCACTAGGAAAAACTATATTGCTTAAGAATACTTCTTTGTCCTTTTTTTTTTTTTGCCCTTGTGGCACAATGGCCACATTAATACCAGATCTATTTGTGTTTGACACTATTCCATTTAGACTTTTGGAGGACTTACTGTAGCACGGAATTTTTTAAAATGTAGGAAGAATGTCAAGCAAGAAGAGTAAAAGAGCATGGTTATGTAAGTTATCTGCACAACAGCAAGAGCTTAGCTAAATGCAGCCTTGATTATATGAGCAGCTTGGTTAAGCAGTTCTCGCAACTGAGTTGTTTGCTCCCAGTATAACTTACACACTTTCTGATATTTTGTTACGGAAACAATTAATTATTTTACACAATTGAGCTTATTTGTAAAATTGAGTACATGGGAGGCAGTACTGTAAGAATGTGTCATTGCTTATGTCTATGTGCCGTGAGCTACTGTAGCTCTGTTCCAATTTGAAGATATTATTATCACAGAGACAGAATTGACTGTGTGTTGCAGTGTTTCTGCAGCAGGAGGCCTGACCTTTGCTCAGAGTATCTAAGTGTAAAAATAACCAAGTGTAGGACAAATCATATACCAAAATGTTGATCAGCTTAAGCTTCCTGTTGGCTTTTTTTTCCAAACAGTTAGAAAAAACAGATGGCAGTTCAATAGTGGAGGAAAAGTGGTGGGAGAAAACGAAGAAGAGCCTGTGACTGCCTTTGCTGCAGAGTCCCATTTCTTCAACTACCTTTCTTAAATACACATAAAGGAGCTCTGAAGAGCACAGGAAATCAGAAAAAAACAAAGGTGACAGAAGAGCAAATATTCAATTTTTTTTTTATCTGATTTTTCTGACTGACTGATTTTAAACAGTGCACTGAACCAAACTAGCTCACTGAAGAAGAGTGTGTGTTGAAACAGGGGCAGGAGGCAGCGAAAGGGTGGTCCCCTTCTGCAAGTGGTATTATATGACATGTGACTATGAGTCCAGTAGCTGAAAGGCAGCTCAAGATTTGTGAGTGTTGATAGCTACAGTAATTTAAAGTAAAGCATTAGAAGTTATTACTTTTTTCCCATTGGAACAGCTCAACTAAGAAACAAAGAATCCTTTTGGACTGAAGTCGTGTGATAGGAACAGACTGCAAGAAACATAAAATGCCTCATTGTTTTCATTTAAATAATAAATTTGATTTTTGATTTTGCCTAATGCATTCTAATGCATTAAGTAAACAAATAAAATTTTTGGCAAAACAAATCAGCCAATTCTGAGAATACACACTTGTGGAGAGATGTCAGTCCTTCAGAGATTTTGTAATTAATAATTCTTTATTATTTAGCTTAAACAAATAGAATTATTAGATTATTTGCTCAGTTCTATTTGTTGGGGTGTTTTTTTTTTTATTTGTTTGTTTGGTTGGTTTGTTTAGTTGTTTTTTTGGTTTTGTTTTGTTGTGTTTTCTGATTGCTAGTTAAACCAACATAGAGAAAGAGGAGAAAACATGTTTATACAAAACTTTTTTGGTCAATAATATTTCGTGGATTTTTCTTTCAATTCAGAGGTTTAATAATTCTTAAACTTTAATTAGGATTTTCTAGGCTTCCAAAAGGATGAAAAAATGCTGGTTTGCTTATTCAAAACTACTGAAACAGAATGCTTTGGTTCCCTGTTTTGTTTTTGTCAAATTTGGCCTAAATTTATGAATCATTTAAAATCTTTTAGATTACAAAATGGTAACTAAAATTCAGTTGAAAGAACACTTCTGGTTCTTACTCCTGAAGCTTCTGACTGTCAAAGTTAGGAAACTAACAAGCAAATTAGAACCTTAACTTCCAGAGCAGCGAAGAGACAACTGTTGCAAGGTTTAAAGTGATCCAAAGAAAAAATGATGTGTTAGTTGGAAAAAACCTCTCAGATAATGTAAAAGAAATTACATTTTGAATTGTTCTTAACAAAGAAAAAAAAGAAATATGTTTATAAAACAACATATGTGTGCAGGTAGATAAGCATGCTAAATTACTCTCTTTAATTTGCTCATCCAACCTTTATGCTCAGTTTGTGAGCATAATTGAAAGGTCAGATTGTAGAACATACTCATTATTTGACTTTGGCATATTTAACAGATCTCTTAAATTCCAAAGGTGTAATAAACAAACAGGTTTGAATCATGTAATTATTTTTGTGGGGAAATCATTTCACAAAGCAAGAAAGAAACAAAAGCAGATCTTATGGCACTTCAGAAAAGCTATTCAAATGCCAAATTACAGTGATGAACTTTTACACTTGAAATTGTAAATATGAGGCTGGTTTTCTTTTCACTACACAACTCAACTCTGCTTGATGACTCAGTGCTTAAGAAAAATGTGGTATCTCTAGGATGCATTTCATAAATATGATTGTTACTACTGTTAAGTCAAGATTTAAAAATTATGTGTGATTCAGAGCAGTTAATTTTGGAACAGTTGTTATTGGAAACAACATGTAACATGTTGATCATATTGGAAGAACACAGGATTCTGAAGGAAGCAAGCATATTTATGTGCTATTTATTAGATTAAACCCATCATCTGCAGGCCTTTGTCTCCTTTTGGTGTGCTAGGTAGCATATGAAGCAGGGCCAGTCTGGAGATTGTCTTACAGTCTGGGCAGATAAATGTCTTCCAAGAAATGTTGTCTTCCACCTCTGCCTTAAATTTCCTTCTGAGTCTGGGCAAGTTGCTTTAAAAATAGGGAAGAGAACAGATGGCCTCTGTTCCATGGTTTCTAAATTAAGATTTCAAGTGCCTTACCCAGGTAACAACCGTAACTGAAGTAATTTGGGAGATGCCATTGCGATAAGGCAACATGTTCTGCTGAAAGAAGGATGCTGAGCTGGTTGTCTGGAGCCTGGGTCCTGGTGTTTTCTAAATTCAGCCTGTGCCACTGGCTGAAGTATTTCTTTTAGCTTCAACTTTCTCATCCATGAAAATGAGATAATACTTATTTAATTTGCTTCTCAGAAATGCTTTGAAGGATAGCCTGGTTAATATTCCTAAGTTTTAATTGATAGGTGCTGTTTGCGAAGAGTGATTGAGTATTATGGAATAATAGGCCCTCTGTGCCTCAGTCAGTGAGGCATGCAGCTACAGAGACTGCTTTGGAGAATTCACATTTTAATTTTGAGTTGTTTGTTTTGTTTTTTTTTCTTGTGTGGGCATCCTCCCTCACAGGGTGTGTGAAGCTTAACTACTGTTTCCTCAGTACTTCAATTAAAATCAGTATCTGTGAAGCAAAATTCTTCTTGCAGAATAGTTGTTGTTTTAAATAAGACAAATATTCAGACACATGGACTCTTTTTTAGATCAGAAACAAAGCAATATTTTTCAAACAACACATATGCTGAAAATAATTGTGCTGGGATTAACCTAATTGTACTGATCAGATGATCTGAGAACAGGATAGTTTATGTCCGTGGAGCTGAGAGGAGTGTGAGCAAATGTAGAGGTAACAGGCTGCCCTCCTGGAAGTGGAGTATCTAGATACATATAGTTAGGGTCTGAAGGAGATTGTGATGGCGTATGAAGGCATACATAAAAGATCTCAACTGCATCATGTCTGCATATACGTACACATACATACCTACACACACATATATTGATGGCTTGGCTTCACAAGTGAAGATTTTGGGAAGGGCTCAACCACAGTTACTTCAAGCATGATGACCAAGAGTGAGTGAGATATGTAAATCTGGTTTGAAAAGGGTGCTTAGGCAATCAGGGAGTGTCTGACCAGGACTGTCATCTGCTGAGTAGTCTCAAGCTACCCATGCGCTGGTCCGCCCTCATGCAAGGTTGGATCTGCAGCTTCCCATGCACCTTGTCACCTACCAATTTGACCCTCACCTGTCCATACAGACAACTGAGAGCAAGACCTTCTAGCCTGTGCAGTGGATTTTTTAGGTGAGGCACAGCTTGTGCAGAACTGGACCCACCCTTTACACCTGAGGTTTAACTGCCAGGCCTGGCTAGCTAGGACGGTGACAATAAAGTCCGCAGGTCGTACATTTCATATGAGTGTCCTTCTCTTAGATGGAAGACCATACAAAGCTAGATGAGCTCCATCAGCCCAGGTTTGAAGATAGGAGTTTTCCTTCTCCTAAGTTCTGAGCAAGACTCATTTCCTGGGTCAATCTCCAGCGATTGCTATAGTGAGCCCACAGAGGCACTGGCGGCTCTATTGTATCACTGCGTCTAGGTGGGTTTCAGTCCTCCCTGAGCTCACCTTAGGATACCTGCGTTATGCTTTGACACGTGGTACTGCCCCAGTCAAATTCCCCACCTACTGCTGTCCCTGGAGAGGGTCGGCACCAGAAGTGAGAGGCCGCCTCAGGGCTCACCCCCCCGCCTCACCAGGTAAGTGAAAAAATGATCAGAGTAGTGGTATTTCACTGACAGCTGGGATGTCGTTGGGCGGGTCACCCTGCACCGCTGAGCACACACCTGGCCTCCCACTTATTCTACACCCCTCATGTCTCTTCACAGTGCCAGACTAGAGTCAAGCTCAACAGGGTCTTCTTTCCCTGCTGATTCCACCAAGCCTGTTCCCTTGGTTGTGGTTTCGCTGGATAGTAGGTAGGGATAGTGGGAATCTCGTTCATCCATTCATGCGTGTCACTAATTAGATAATGAGGCGTTTGGTTACCTTAGGAGAATCATATATACACATACATACAAACACATATACACACTGTAATATATCCATACATATATATTATAAGCTATATATATTCCCAGCTATACAAGGACTATAGGTTTTCCATATTTAGTTGCAGTGAATTGGTAATAAGTGGTAATCGAGAAGCTCATGCAAACTTTTGGTCTATTTTCTTGGAGGAGTGCTCCTTTTGACTGAGCCTTCCCAGCTGACTGAGCAGGCAAGTGCCACAGGGTGTGTGTGAGGTGCAGAAATTGTGAGGAAATTGTCTTTAATTGACTTTTGGACAAAAGAATGTATTTTTGTAGCTATAAAATGAAAACTTGTATTTTCTGCCATGTGGCCTTACAGGATTTACAATTTGAGTGCCTCCTGCCTCCATATGACTGTTTCTACATAGATTTTATGAGACCCTGTATCTATATCTGTATCTGCATCTATCTCCTGTGGTGCAGTAATTGTTAGTACTGTTACTGGACTGACATCTGGGAGTGATGAAGTTTATAAGGCATATCTGGTACACAAAGAAAGCAAGAGCCTGACATAGCGCTTCGATTTGTCTGAAGTGCCATGACATTATTCTGTTTGCTATAGGTTACAAGTCTTGGAGTGTATTTATATATATAAGTATATTTAAGGTCTTTTTTTTCCCCCTCAAAAAGCTGATATTAATACATTATATTGATGTGTATAGTTTTGATATTTTTTTCTTTTTAATCCAGAAAAAGACTGGTGTCATATGAAAGTCTACATGAAAACAGTCATCTGTACATCAGTGCTAACATTAAAAAGGTGTATTTTTGTCAACTAGCTCACACATTCTCTTCTATTATTCATACACACACAGATACACACACCATACATACTGTTGCTTGGTAGTTATTCAGGGATGGTAACTTCTTGATTACCACTCCATTTGCAGTACTATCTATTATGTAGATTATTCATCCTGGTTTGCTCAACATTTTATCATCCATGTCATCTCATTCATGTGTAGTACACACTGATACGTTTCTTCTCAAAGATGAAAACAATATTTTGAGCAAAATTATTTTCAGTAAAGAAATAAGGCAGTAAGTCTGCTTTTATCCAGTTTTCCCTCACATTATATGTGAGGGAGGGGGAATCCATAGAACAGTTTGGGTTGGAAAGGACCTTCACACCATCTAGTTCCAATGCCCCTGCCAAGGGTAGGGACATCTTTCATAAGACTAGATTGCTCAAAGCCCCATCTAGCCTGGCTTTGAACACTGCCAGGGATGGGGCATTCACAAGTCCGTCAAATCCTTCTCTCTAATTTCATTTTACAGAAATGCCCTACAGAAGAGGCGAGAACTGAAAGATTCTATTTTTTTTTCTGTAGTAAGATACCAATAGTTTTTGGCTTTAGAAGCTATGAAATCAGACACCAGTTAGTGGAAGTGGAAAATTTTGTTAAAAATAGATTTGTAATATGCTGGTTTAGTCCTTGGAAAGCAAAAAAGTGGGTTTTGTCTGCATTGACATGATATCCTTCAGAAAAGGAAAAAAATCCCATTCTACAGTTAACAAAATCCTGTCCTACACACATGAAGTTATTTAACATGTCATCTGTATTAAAATGCTATGTATTGTATCACATTGTAATGCATGTGATGTGCAAAAATCATTTACAACAGAACAGTATTTTTTACCTGTTGCCATTTAGATTGAACTGCTGTGCTCTTCCTAAGTCATACCTTGAGTTAAGATTTTAAGGACAGAGACTATGTATTATATCACTTTCTTTCCTTAGTCCTTTTAATTTATAGCTAATACTAATTTCTGGTGTTCACAGTTTGAGAACTACAAGAATCAGCTAATAAAAAGAGGAAATTAGATAACACAACTCATTGTTATGGATTTCAAGGAAGCTCAACCTACTGTATACATCACATTTTTGAACAAATTTTTCTGAGAAACTAAGCAATATCCTTTAAATGATTAATTTATTAAAAAAAAAAAAACAAAAAACAACCAACCAAAAAGATCATACAAATTTAGCTGTGAATAATGTTACAGGAACTTTTGTGAAACAGTCTGAGCTGTGGACTTTCTTTCACTAACCTATCCAAGCACATTTTGCTCCTTGCCTGCCTACCATGATTTGTCTTCTGTATGGCTTTAAGCAAGATTTGAGGTGTTTTGTGTGTCTGGAGTGCATGGAAATGTAGAGGGACAAGACAGGGAACAGGAATTATATGTGTTGCTATGTGAGAATTTATTTAATGCTTAAAGCAGAGACGCAACCCTGCGAATGGGCTGAGCAGATATGCAAAGGTAAATATTAGGCTATCCTGAGATTATAGTCCTCCTCTTTAGTAACCCTTTGTTATTTATAGCTTGTTAAAGAAATCTGGAGATGTGTTTTTGATGAAGCTGTACTGCAGAGATAAATGGTCTTTGAAGTTTGTGCTGGGGATCTCTGAAAGTCTTCTGACTCTGCATTTCAGGAAGTGGTTTTCAAAAAACATACACTGTGATTCTGTCGTCACAGTTCTGACAGTTATTAATTTTGGGAGACCTTGTTCTATGCTGTCAAGCAAAGAATTAAGGGAAAACTGGTTCTATGAACAGAAGTTGAAGAGAAAATGGCAAAAGAAAATAAACCACAGTGTTTTCTGCAATGATTGCAGTTCATCTGTTGGAATAAAACAGGAAAACGTAAACAGTGTGTGACTTAAAACATAGTATCCTGAGTTTTTCCTCTTGCCTGAAGCTGATTTCCCTGTAGACCCTCAGAAACTGATGTCTATGAGAGAGGCAATATTACCAAGAACTCACTTGACAAGCTGGTCACACTGCCGTGTTTCAGCATAAAATATATCCTCTTTCACTGATGTGGCCTCCTTTAGTTTTATGTCCTCTAAGAGAAAGGTTCACCATGTGTAGGGAGAAATGGAAAAGCAAAAGTGGAAATCAGCACAGCAGCTGTATAACCGGCACAACCTGTAGGTTTCAGTTACAGAAGTTTTTTTGCATGTCCATAAGATATGCCACCTGGTCAGAGCATCACCTAAGGCTGGAACTAAGGATCAGTACAACTTTCTAAGCTGAATATTGTGATGGCTGCAGAACTAGTGTGCGTGGGTGAGGATCATCCCAAATATTTGCCAAACTAAACTTGTTCTTTGCTCAAATCACTTAAAAAGAAATGACTTCCTTAAAGAAAAAGAAAAAAAAAACAGAATAAATCAAACCAAACAAAAAAACCCCAACCAAAACCACCGAATAAATAAAATATATCTTATAAATTGCTTTCAGGGGTTGGAACTAGACAAGCTTTAATGTGCTTTCCAACCCAAACCAGTCTGTGATTCTATGAATAGCATGTTTTTTTCTACAAATGTAAAAAAAACCCTCCCCATTTTCTTTGTTATTCCTCTGCCTTCATTTTAAGCAGCCTTCAAATACTAGTTTGTTTTGACCAAGCTGTTCCATTATACTTCACATATATTGAATAAACAGATATTTGAAACTCCGACTGAGCATGTTTACAGTATATATAGTTGAAACCAGATGGAAACATTTCCATAAGTAATAAGAAAGAGCATGATTAAGATGGTTTGGTTTATATTTCAGTCCTATAGTATTTAAGTTATTTGAATTTACAGTTTAATAGTAATTTAATAATATTATTTATGAATACCAATAATTTCATATTAAGCAATATAAAAATAGTATTATATTTAATAATATTAAATTGAATAGTAATTTAATAATAATGCACAAGTGAAGCAAAACAAGGAATTAATTTACTCCTTCCCACAGGCGGGCAGCCATCTCCAGAACAGCAGGGCTCCGTCATATGAAATGGTCACTTGTTACAAACACCATCTCTCCAGACATTCTCCCCTTTTCTTCCTCTTCCTCTAGCTTTTACTGTTGAGCACCATGTTACATTGTATGGAATATCCCTATGGTCAGTTGGGGTCAGCTGTCCCAGCTGTGTCCTCTTCCAGCTCCTTGTTACACCCCACCCTGGGGCAGCCTGAGAAGCAGAGGAGAACTTGGCTCTCCACAAGCACTGCTCAGTCATAAGTTAAAACATCACCATTTTCTTCACAAACCCCAAATATAACCTTGTACAAATTCCTGTGTAGAAAACAAAATTTATCCCTGCCAAAACTGGTACATTGATCACAACGAATAATATGATATTTGTGGTAGAGACTATACTATTAATGACAGTCCTGGTAC
Organism: Melopsittacus undulatus; assembly: GCF_012275295.1. NCBI lineage: Eukaryota > Metazoa > Chordata > Aves > Psittaciformes > Psittaculidae > Melopsittacus > Melopsittacus undulatus. Next base: position 67,736,733 of record NC_047557.1, on the reverse strand, counting down.
ATCAAACCTTTATTGGGTAATGGTGAAGGTTTACGTGGATCTGTAGGTGTGAATTGATTCAGAGAAGGATGGGTACATGAGCTTACTATTTATGTGCAATTTCTTAAATTGCAGCAAGCATTGCACTTGGATAATAATAGTAATCAACATAGCATATTCCAGATCTTTATAATGCAGCTGAGGACTCCTAAGAAATTCAAGTATCTTCAATATGAAATGTTGTAGGTAGGAAGTGTCGTATCACCTTACAGCTGTCAATTTCTAAGGGATTGTTACATTCCAATTTATTTATTCAGATGGTTTGTATGAATGTGAAGCCTTTACAACATCCCAGATGTCTAAAACTGGTTACATCACTTAGAATAAAAGCTGATTAATACATTTTTTTTGCTGAGAAGAGAGGAAATTTGGGGATTTGTAACTATACAGGTGAAAAGCAAAAATGGGCAAGAAAATGGCAAGTACAATTTTATAAATAATCCTAAACATGCAACTATTCTGAACTAAAAAAAAAGTGCCTTACCATTTGATTTACACATTGTTCTTGTGTCTTAGAAGTATCCTCCACCCAGCTTTGGGAACAGTAGAAATGGCAGAACACACTTTAAATAGTGAATAGCTGAAATAAGCAGCTCATGAATACCTAATAGCCTGAAATTTGTTTACATAAATTATTCAACAATTAGCAAACATATTTGCAGAAATGTGTGGATAAATGAGTCAGGAACAGAAATAGCAACCAGATTAGTCAGATAATTAGACCACAACATATAATAAGGCCTGTTCTAATGACTTGTTTTAAACTTAGACCTAAAATGTAGTATTGCAAATGACAAGCATTGTGCAAGTTGTGCCTCTATAACATCCTTCACCCTTCAGTGATACCACCAAGTTAATGTGGGTGAGCAACAGAACCTATTTGCAAAGGCTTGTGTGTCTTTGAGGAACATTACCTACATCCGTTCAGCTTTACCAATGAAATCATGTATTAAACAATGAAGGGTCTGTTAATCAGGTATGTCAACATGTGATTTCCTGTGCTGAAGTCTATAAAATCCCACAAATCATCTCTACATATCTGATGATTTGGCTGCAAATGTACTGTGCTTTTTGAGAAACAGAAGTATGGCTTCTTTGATAGAACAATTCATATTTAACATGTTAACAGTAATATCATATGCAGATAGTGCATTTCTCTTTCATTGTTTAAAAGCATATGCTTGCACGTGCCCAGCTTATCTGTATTTGCAGCCAGCAGATTTGCATGTACAAACAAAATATTTAGGCATCTAACAGAATAATGCAAGCACATTGATGTAATTTGGCAGTAGTCCAATGCAAGTGTGTTCAGTCTGAAGAATATGCATCAATTGATGGATTATAGACACAAATTGGAAGTGTGGACATGTGCACAGACAGTAATAGCTTTAGTAGTAGTCTATTTTCTTTACATTAATAATGCAAGTTTACTTACAGAGGCTCAAAATAAAAAATCTCAGTAACCTACTGTTGTGGTTTAACCCCAGCCAGCAAGCAGCTTGGCTCGACACAGCCACTTGTTCACTGCCCTCAGTGGAATGGGGGAGAGAGTTAGAAAAATGAAAGTAATAAAGGCAGATAAATAAGTAAGGCATGAGCAGCACATAGAAACAAATCAAATCAAAGAATTCATACACCACTTCCCAAGGTCAGGCAGGTGTTTAGCTGTCTCCAGGAGAGCAGGGCTCCATCATATCTTAACAGTTATTTGGGAAGACAAACACCATCACTCTGACCATGTCCCCCTAAAGCAAAAAATCAGACTCTGCAACTCAAAGAAAATTATAAAGCAGGTATGTTTATTATAGCGCTGGGTGCAAGGGGGATCGCTCCTCCTAACTTGCACACAGAGGGGTTAAGCAAGCAGATATTTATTACACACAAACACGCATATTCAATAGTTTCCTGAGAGATTGGCGGGGATATTACAAATAGTTTAGGTACTCATTATCATAAGTCTCTTCCCTTTTGGCGCTTGTGCTCTGCCCTCCGATGGCTGTGGGCAGAGGTCTTCCTCATGTGGGCTGGGGTCTTCAAGATGAAGTAAGCAGTCTTCATCATGGTGCACTTTTTATCTTTGGCACAGTTGGATGCCCCGGTAATCATAAAACTAGCTGAAACCAGACAAAACCAGTCATATCTGTAAGTTTCTGATAGCTGGAAAAGATTTAGAACAGTGTGACCTTCATACAAAATCTATTGCAAGTGAAACAGGATGGACAGACAAGGAGTATCCTAAGCTAGCAGATGTTTGGGAGTCACTGTCTCCAAACTAACTGATAATTAGAAGGATGGTAAGAAATAATTCACTCATTAGAAGGATTGTCACTCATGTTAGTAAGACTATAAAATTCTGTTACCACACCACAGACTTACAACACAAACATTGTTCTCTTAGACTTAAGTTTAAAGTATTTTAACCCTATGTTTTCCAGACACTTGCTTTCTTTATATCTCCCCCATCCTCTTTCACCTCCATTCCTCCATTAGAGCTGTTCATGTGTGTCAATAAAGGGATATTAAATAAGGAGCTGTGCAGAGCTGGAGTGAACAGCCTCCCTGAGGTGGGCAGTGCTGTGAAGCTCCTCTGGAGCTCTTTGCATTGGCTGCTTCAGACCACTTGCCTGTGCGCAGCGTTGTCTGTCAGTCTGTGTAGTGGTCACACCTGACCAGATGTGCCTCTCCATGTCCATGGTGCCCTGAGGGAGGAATTAATCCTGCAAGTGCAGAGTCTGTACTTGCAGGATGAGGAATGGGGTCTTCTTCTTGCTCTCCACTAAGTCTGAGTGGTACACTGGCTGGGCATCTGTTTTCAGGATGGTGTGCCATCTTGCAAGGTAGCAGCTGGATTAATCTGTTTCTAGTGTCAGTTAATATTTTCTTGTTTCACTTAATTCACTTTCATATCTCAGGGGTTTGTAGCATTACACCACCTCACCATCTCATGGCATGGAAATATGAAAGGATCTCAGCTTTCATTGAGGATTCCCTGTGAAAACAGTTTGAAATTTATAAATCAGAAATAAGTTTCTGATTTCCAAATTACCAATAAATTAAATCTAATAATAAATTAAATTAAATTCATAATAAATTAAATATAATAAATAAATCAGGCTGATTGTAGACCTAGTGCTACTTCACTGCATGACCAGTATCAGATTTTAAAGACACAGTGTTTTCAGACACGTATCTATAAAATAGATAAATGCCTAATTCTAGAGAAGTGAAATAATTTAATAAACAAAATGTTAGGAATAATCCAGGAATAATTACTTATTTTTTAATGGAAATGTTTTAATATAAATTAAAGGGATGGATAATATCATTTGCCCACACTTGCAAATGCTGTCCTAACTTCCTAGGCCTTAGTCACGTGATATACTCTCTTAATGTTGTCTGTCTGTCTGTAAACAAGACATATAATTGCAGTTTTAAGTGCACACAGCATGCTACTATTTATCTAGTCACGTATCCTGCTGCAGTTTAGATAGACATTTCAGCTCAATGAGTTCTTGGACTGCCTTTTGCTCCCAAGGTCAGGTCACTGGATCTTTGCTGCTGTTACGGATACTTCATCCAGCTAGATTAAAGCCAGCATGCAGGTGATTACCTGGGTTACAGTCACAGCTCTTGGTTTGATTATTAAAGTGAACTGTGGAGCACTGCAAACCACAGCACAAGGCAGGACTGTACTGCACCTACAAACAGTTCCTGCAGATTTCTGTGGCTTAGTGCTTCACATGGATGCCTCCACAGGTAAACTGTGGATGCATATGGATGTGGGTTTTAGTAATTACAGACTATCTAACAAATTTGATTTTTTTTTTTTTGTCTATGAGCAATGATATATTCATGCTTAGGATCAGTGGTGAAGAACTGATAAATAACCATTTCAGGATTACCTGGCAAATAACTTCTTAAATTGGCATTGATGTACCACAGTAATGTGCTGCTTCATAGGCATATCACAACAAAAGCCGCTTGATTGCTTGCAATTTCAAGTTTGCAAACAGAAAATACAGCTCAGTAAAACTGAACCAATGTTAAAATCAAACAGTTACTCTCACAATCCAGTACAGAATTAGTGTGCGCACACAGAAAAGTAATCTGCAAAATGAGAGGAGGCCTCTATAGTTTCTCGGGTGTAACTACTCAGTGCCAAAAAGAATCATCTTTAGTTTGGTCAGCCTGTTCCATACTTGTTGCCAAAAATGCTTGATGCACAAGCATTTTCAAAACTGCAAAAAACAAGTAATAGGTTGTTCAGTTTGTAGTGGTCCTTTTGGATAAGGTAAATTACACAGTCTAAACAAGTATCTTGGGGAAATGACTGTCCATGCAATATTATACGTCAATTTTTCTGATCATGTCTTAGGTGCAAAGCATATGAAAACAGTCGTGATTTGAATTATTCTCTGAATCGCCAAGAGCCTCTTGCTACCAAGCAGAGATCTTTGGGGTCCCTGACTGTGCAGTTGTGCTCACTAAGGTAACCAAGAGGTGAATTATGACACTAATGCCAAGGGGATGTTGAAAATGTGTAAGACCACAGGCTGGTGCAGATTGCACAGCAGACCATTCTTTAAACCCGCTGCTCAGTATGTATGTAGCAAGCAAGAGCAAATAAATACTTGCATTAGGAGTAGGAAGCAGTAAAGCTTGTACAGCCCGTGAGGGTCACAAACCTGAAAGGATCCTGTGTTTGAACCCAGAGTGGGCATTTGCATGTGAAGGTTTAGTTATTGACCATGTTCTTTACCTCCAATTAGGTGTTCCTTTTTGATTTTTTGCTTTCTGCTTTACATGCACTAAATCTGTCTGGAATTCTTTTTTTTTTCACTTTGCTTTCTGGGAGAGCCACTGAAAGAAGTTAAATGTCAATGACTTTCCACTTGTTTACACCACTGTTCAGAGCACTGTGGCATTACTAATCTGGAATAATTCTGGAATCAAATTCTGCCTATTGTGCAGTTCTGAATGTGGCTGATACTTGGATTGTGCTGTTTCTGGAAAAAAAAAAAAAATACTGAGAACTGCATCTCTTCTTTCAGGTGATAAAGAAAGAAAAAAAAATGATTGTTTTTTAAGCATGTGTCTTCCTCACTAAGAATTGAAGGGTAGTTTTAGATCCTTTTTAAAGGTTTGTGTATTATGGCTGTTCATTTGCCATATGATGTAAAGAACCCAAACCAAACCAAAAAAGAGTGTTTGATGAAAAGTCTGTACTAAAAAGCTCCCCCCCCCAACATCCCCTTAAAAATGTTTTGCTTGATAACATCTGTGTCATCAGTTTAGAAACAGGTAGTGACTTAACTTGCTGACTCTTGTTCATTTTGTAACCCTTGAGATGAAAAATGCTATAGAAGAAATAAGTTTATAATTGTCATCAGTGTAGGATTTCTCTAGGGTTTGTGAGAATATTTGCAAAGCAGATACTTTCTTCATAAATGTATTAATTACCTTAGCAACATAAAAGCATCCATAACTTGCTTACAAGCATCTTCCTTTCTTGCTTGCTTGAGACCCTCTCTCTGGGAGAGTCACAAGTGTCTTTCCCAAGTGAAACTCTTCCTATTTCTGCATTTCTTTGTGAGAAGTCATCAGTGCTCCCGAACAACACAGCTTGTGCCTGGATTTTTAAAGACTGCAATTTGAGAAGGAAAAGAAAGAGAATGGCTAATTCTCTCAGAGGCTTAACCCACAGAATGTCTTTTGCATTAATAGAGCATTCTGTTATATCTGTAGCAAGTTAAACCTTACAGTCTATGGCTGGGGGCATTTGACCTTTGCATCACTCTTGTTCTAAGAAGTACATTACACTGCTTTGTTGTGTGCATCCTATGGGGAGAAAACTTTTTTCAGCAGAGCTGCTGAAGACTGTATTGAAAGGAAGCTGTCCTGGTGTAAACTGAACTGATGTAAATAGTGAAGAAAAGGGCAGAACTTGAGTAAAAATGGAATGTTAACATCTTTTCAGATGTCTCTTGTATATTCTACTTCTGTGTGACTTACATTTGTTTGCAGTTATTTACTAGATGCTACTGTTTTTTTGTCCCATGTTAAAGGAAGATTACTCCTTACAGTATATTTGATTTGTGTGTCTTGCATTAACTTACTTTCCTATGACAACTAGAAATATACTGTTCTTACATATTTTCCTGTGAAGTTAGATATTTCCAGATAGAAGCTTCTATGGTGAACATAGAAATAATTTTTTCACTTTTTCCTCCCCACTTTTAACCAGGTAGACAAGAAAATTGTCCGCACAGAAATAGGAGTTCTTCTTCGCCTGTCACATCCTAACATTGTAAGTTTAGGCTTGCTCTTTCACTGCACGTTTGGGCTTCTTTTTTTTTTTTAGAGTTTTTTTTTAGTTTTGAAAGTTATTTCTGTTCTCAATGTTACTGGTTAGCCTATACAGACTTGGATACAGCCTTAGAGTCCTGGATTAAGTTTTGGGTTCTCCTGAGCACTGTAGCAGCTTGGTTTAGAAGACTGTTGAATTATACTTACACTTTAAAATAAAATGTTGAAGTTTTAAAAGCATTGACTGAGAAATTATGCAAAAGAAGTTCTCTAGATTAAAGGCAAAGTTGGTGTTGTCAGTCCTTGGATGGTGGGGAAGGTCTTACCTTCGGTTATTCTGAAAGACTGGCATACAGGTGTTGATAAGCACAAACAAACTTATCATCTTAAATTCTTGGGTTACACAGAGGTTGCTGAGGTATGAGAAATGTGAAAATAAAAAAAAAAGGTAGGAAGGGAATGCAAGGGAGGTAAAAGTAGCAAAAAAAAAAAAAAGGGGGCGATGGGAGAGAACATGCACAATAACTCACTCAACTGCAAGGTAAATGACACACCAACATCAGCTGGTATCATCCTCTGCTTTATTGATTGTGGTCTTCTTCCTGCTGTTGGCCCTGTAATATGCACAGAGAGAAAACAAATAAGCAAAATAAACCCTTTTTGTTACCTTTTGCCAGATAAAATTGAAGGAGATCTTTGAGACCCCAACAGAAATCAGTCTTGTTCTGGAACTGGTCACAGGTGGAGAGCTGTTTGATCGGTAAGTTACCTGTATGTGCCTTACTTGGTACTTTCTCTAAGGATGCTGCAGTCCAGATTTCTTCTCTGCACATAATCCCTGTATTAGTAATTACTGGAATTATTTCATCAGCATATCGTTTATTCACATAAATAAATGTTGGCTTAAAAATGTGTTTGGAAATGTGATTATCAGTTGGGGTTTTATTTATTTATTTATTTATTTATTTTGAAAGCATACATGAGTTGAAAATAGAGGAAATTCTCAGTAGATTTTGAAAAGCACAAACTGTTGAAGGAAGGTGCACAGCAGGTACATCGCATCAGACATGAGGCAGGAAAAGCTTGCCAAATCACATTGACAGGTCATTGTAAAATATGGTAGGTGAAAATTAACCTGCCAGGAGGATACTGTTATGTCAGATAAAAATTTGGTAAATAAACTAATAAGAAAGAAGTTCTCTTTTGTATTTGTTGTACTTATAAAACCTCTGGTTATAAAGGTTCTGCAAGACATGTATTGAGGTCTGAAGGTATTGCTTCTAAGGCTGCATATGCTTGTGGTGCAGGTGCATATACATAAAGCAAAATAATTGTATAATAGTGTTGGGGCAATATTTTAATGATAGGGGTTTGGTTTTTTAGAGCAAGAGAAGGTATGAAAAGCTTTTTATACTGATTTGAGTAAATCAGTTAATTCACTGGTGTTGGTGATTTCCAGCACATGTAAGGACAAATTATTTGGTCTTCCTTCTTCTGTAATTAAAGTTTAGTATTCTAGAGGACTGTTACACAAATGCACACCAAAGATTACGTGTGAAAGCATCTTTGACTTGAGGAAACAAAGCATACCTTTTTTTGTACCATGGTCACAGTTACAACTTTGATATGAACTATTTCTGAACAGGTAATTATAAATAGAACTCCTCCTGTGTCCTCTTTAGTTGGCAATGCAAGCAGGAGAAAAGTACTACAAGTCAAACAAGGGCCAAGTTCCAGGTTGGACTTGATGATCTTCAGGATCTTTTCCTAGCTGAGTCTATGATTCTATGAACTAGGCACAAGGTGATTCTATGAGACACTGCACAAGGTGTTCAGCCTATCACATAGCCATTTATATATCCACATGGTTTCAGACTGGGTAGTTTTCAGGAAGACTGGATACTCTACAGGAGTCTTGGACAAGAATGGTTTGCAAAAAGAAGACATAAAGATGCCAGTGAAATTATTGCCTCCTGATCAGCAACCATGTGTGTGGTAGAACTGAAGATAAAAGAAGCTATGGGATCCAAGATGGGGAACTGCTTTTTTTTTGTGAAACTAGGATTTAGTGTTGCAACATTTGCAACATATTGTAATCTGCACTCAGCAGTGATTATGGAATTTGAGGTTTCGAACTGATCTTTCCCAAAAATCTTGTGATTAATCCAGTAGTTTGGCTAGCATGAGCTGTTTGGCATTGCCTGAAGTTATGTAGTCACACAGTAGAATTGTGGTGCCCCCCTGTGATACTACGAATGAGCGCTAATACTATGGAGATCTTGTGGATTCAGCATCCTCCTTTTCTCCATATGCAACAGAACTGGAAACTTTGACAATATACAGTCCTCTCTGACCTGTGATTTGCTTAAAAAACCCACCCACCAACAATACAACAAAGAAATAAAAAGCTTAACAACAACAGCAAATTGTTAGAAATATGCAGCCAGGATGTTTTATGCTGGCCACTTCAATTAAGCATTAGCTGTCCTTCGCCTCTCTTTTACCTGGGCTGAAGGATTAACACTTGCATTGTGCTATACAGTGGCTGCTCTCTGAATTTTACTGAGAGTAAATTTAGTTTTGTGCCTTAGGGCAGACTTCCCTTCTCAATTAATCTATTCAATCCATAACATCTTTTAATGAAGAGATGAAGGAAATGTCCTAACTGAAAGAGAGGCCTTGTGCACTTTTTCTTCTGTGCTTTCAGGACTCCCATCCCAGGAAAAAGCAAAATGACCCTGGAAGATCTTCCGCTGGGCAGCGGGGTTGTGTCAGATTTGGAAAAATAACTGTGACTCTGTCTTGAGATCCACCTTATGGTTGTCATTGAGAGGAGATAGTGTACAGAGAGTGTGTGGGCCAGGGACCACCCCAAGGGTTTGGAGGACATTATGTGCTTAATGCATAGCTACATTACTTTGTAAATCACTGTCCAATGCACAGACAGGAAAAAAACATTTGTACTCTGGAGGAGTTCCTCTTACACCTCTTTCAAGTAAGCTATCATCAAATGCTACAACTAGATCTTTTACAAAAACACATTTGCTATCTTTCCTGTAACATTCTCCCTTGCTGTTACTGTTACTGCTAATTCTGGTATTATGGCAGTACTTTTTACATCAGCTGTTTCATTGCTCTAGTTTTTTGCCACTCTAGATGTCCATTCTTCTTTTGAATACTATTTACGCTGCAGATGAGTAAATTCTTTCACATACACATTCTCTTATCATGAATTATTGTATAAATACCCAAGATCTGATTAGTATTCTGGAATCCTATTGGCATTGTTGATGTGCTACCGATTTCATGCCACATAGCAAGTTTGTCAAATTATCCACATTATTGCTGAAATGAGCTTTCATTATGACAATTGAGTTGTGTTTCCCAAAAGGAGATAAATTCAAAGAGAAGTCAGTACATCTGAGTTAATAGAGCTGAAATCATATTGGTTTGGTTGCATTTTGAAAATGAAATCTGTTTCCCAGACTTCATAAATCACACTTCAGGCCATACCCTGACAAGATTCCAAACAAAACAAATGCAACTCTACAATAAATTGGAGAAGTTTGTGTAAATTAGAATATTCATTGCCAGTTTGCATGATAGTTATTGCCAATCCAGTAAGTGAGTAACAAAAGGCTTTTGAAGTAAGACAGACCAATGGACAAACTGGCCATGACAAAAAATACAGTAGGTCAAAAATTAAGTGATAACTGATACTCTAGTTCTTTCCAGATGCCATGCCTCCAGCTCAGTGCTGGCCATGTGACTTTGACATGTGCTTGGCCCTCTTCTTTCATTCCTGCATGTTCAAAACAAGTGCATGGTTGAAGTGCATCTAAACAAGCAGCATTTTGACAGAGTCCCAAGGGACAACCCACTGGTATAACTCTGAGTGTCCCAGAAGTGGTGTGTCCGACATGGCTGTGTTTCTTATGCTGCCACAATAGTGATGGGAAGCAGGCTGCCATCATGCTGGTTCTCACCAGGGCAGGAACTAGCTGAATAACAAAAACCCCAAATTAGCACAGCCTTTCAAATATGCCGCAGAGTGATTAATGTAGTCTTTAAAGAACTGTGTTTCCACTACATGTGTGGATAGCAAATTTCAGAACTGGAAACAAAGTAGCAGATAAAGATCAATTTTTCATCCCTGTGTTAAAACTTTCTTCTCACATCTTCTCATGAAGAGCATTGTATGTGTGTTCAGTTCATAGCCACATCTTTTACATGAGAAGTTTGAGTGACAGAAAGACATACTGAAATTTGGTGCATACAGAATAAAGTAATAAACTTTATGTGGATAATTTTAAAAGGCAGACTTATAATCAGAAAGCTTCTCTCCACTTCACCTCTTCTCCATTGAACATGAGAAAACTAAAGGCAGTTGACAGAACTAATGCTCTACATGCTTTCAGGTTGATGAGACTGAATTAGAGCTCAAATAAGTGGACTCAAGCATTTTAATATGAATTGAAGATCATAATGGAAAAGAGTTTGAAAGTTTAAATGCAGTGACCGTAAGGGACTGTAGAATGAATTGAAACCACAAGTAGGTTTTCCTGGAAAAAAAAAAACAAAACCAACAACAAAGCCAAAAAACCAAACCCAGAAAATTTCATTTATGTATGCAAATTGTTTATCAAACTAATTGCTTTTGTAACTCATTTTTATTAAAAATGAGTAAATCTTAGACTCTTCAAAGATTTGATTAGATAAGTAGCTAATGGTCTCACTTTCTATGTTAACCATTGTGGTCATGTTAATCATTGCATTTCTTCAATTTTCTTTATCGTTCTTTCCTTTTAGAATAATGATGATTCTTAAGCTTGGTTCAGTATATTCTTCTTTTGTCTCTTCCTTTTGCCTTCTGTCCCTTCATTATTCTTTACTTAAATATAATTTTTTTTACTGCTAACTTTGACTTTCTTTTCTATTGCATGGTGTATTTAATAAGATTCTTGATCATTTCAGCAGAGTGAAACCTGGTTATCTGTCTTTTATGGTCTAACTTTTTTTTAACTTTGTCTTTTCCATTCAGCTTTTATTCATATAAAATGTTCATATTCATATTCATATTCACATAAAATATTCATATTCACCTTTCAGCTGAATCACCTCTATTTTAACTTCACTTTAGTCAGAATATCTGCAGAATAGTTTTTGTTAGAAGCTCCCATTTTTCGGCTTCAAATGATAAAGTCAATCCACAAGCTCTCCTTGTCTGTACTTTGGCATCTTGATCACAAACTCTTCTGTTTCTTCCTTCATCTTGTTATTAACTGCACCAAATATTGTCTAGAAATACTGCTTACGCCTGGCAGTATTTTAACTCACTTCCATTTCAGATTTCATCTAATTTCCTCTCAGAAATACATATTCAAGTTGATACTGTCTTCTTTTATGGAGTGTACAATAACAAAAATATTATTTACTTGTTCTAAAGAACTTTCGTTTCAGAGAGATGATGGACTGATTTTATGGACAAAATTTATGAAAGCTTCCCAGGCTTCTTGTTTCTGACTATGGAAATTAGAATTACTAAGGGACATCTAAAAGAGTCAAGATTAAGCAGTCACTAAAGCAGAGGAGGAGGGTGGGAATCTTATCTTTTATAAACTAGTGGTAAAACAGTATCTCTTCTTTATTCCTGAACTCTGATCTCATGCAGTGGAAGTCTATCTTCTGAACAGTGGTCAGAGCAGTCTTTTGGGCTTTGGACTCTGTTTCATATGACCAAGTTACAGTCCTCTCAAGTGGGACTAGGGAAAGAAAAAAAAAAAAAAGAGGTCTGACTGGCCTGCACCAACTGAGCTCTACTCTCTGAAATGAGAAAACACAAATTAGCTCTGATAAAAATGCTCCTTGATGTCCTAATGGCTCATTTAGTGTCTCTTGATTTCAGCTGCAGTGATGATAAAATCCAGTAATTTAAGAGTAAAGAAATGTGCATTAATGCTTACTTGTGGCCTTTCAAATGTAGTTTGATATTTTCTTCCTGGAGAGAGTTGTAATAGTGCTTTATGCTTTTGTAGTCAATGCCTTATTTTCTGTCACTTGACAGAATTACTCTTAAGTAAGACAACCAACCAACTACAATATTGTATCCAAGATGAGAGGTACAAATGACCTTTTGTAAATGTTTGTGCATGGATCCTACTTCAGTGCGGTTGATAAATGCACTTAAAATTGAGTGAAACACCAGCCACTGAAGGGAATGCACTTGCAGTTTTATAAATGGCTAAAATAATTCAAGCAGTGATGATGATGCACTTATAATACTGCCTGGCTTCCTACTACTGTCTAAATGTGAACTGATGTGACATTAAAGCCTGCCTAGTTCTTAACTCCACTGTGGAAAGCTTTTCTTTTAAAACATTTTAATTTAAAATGTCCTCTGGCCTTATGATCACTTTGCAGGAACTCTTAGCATGGGTATGTCCTAGCCAGGACCAGCCTGTGTGCTGCTAGCCCACTCAGAAAACTGGTGAAGGCTTTTGGAAGTAGGACACATCAGCCTGCAAAACCTCGTAGTTTGTTAGGTATTTTAAAGGCCAAGACTTCTTGTTATTAGTTCATCTCTGGCATATGTATTCTTGGGTTTCTGCCTTAGCCTCACCACTGTAATGTAGATATACATGGCTTGGATACCAGACAAACTGTGAGATATACATCTGTTAAAATCAACAGGAAGATAATAGAGCCTTAGCTGATTTCCACCTTATTAACAAATTTAGCTTTCATATTTATTTGAAATGAGGAGAGTTTTTTTTACAGCTCTGTGCAGGTGACAAGTTGAGGTGTACATACACGTATAGATACAACCTATATAGCTGTAGCCTACATAGTGTATACAAGAAGTATCTGACTAACCAAGGAACAACTGATGGGTCTTCTATGCCTTGATTCAGCACCTTTCCTGAAAGTATAAAAACACTTGAGATGTGAGTGCTTTGTACACTTTTTTTCTTACTGCTTTTTCTATGTACATTACAACTAGAGTATGAAGAGAATCCAAAATGTTTTAGGAAGTACAGTTATCCTAAATATCGGGAGCATCAAAAAATCTTGTCCTAAATGATAATTAAATAGTTTTGTTTTTTTTTTTATGAAAGTCTAAAAATCAAATCCTTTACAGATAATGTACTTCTCAGTTCAGTGTTGAAACTTAGCTGCTGCAGTAAGGAATATATCACACACTCACACGATTTGAGAGGTGCCAAGGCCACCAAAAGAGGACTGAAACAGGTGAGACTGAAATAATCCTGAACTGACTAACAATAATATGAATGCTTTTGCAGTTTGTGACATGGAGAAAGACAAACATAATGTAAGTTATAGAAACAGTGCCCAGTTTCAGAATTCGATGGCCATTTGTTGCACTCTGCTTGGGAATTAAGTAATAGATCAGAATAAGCTCTGGAGCAATACATTTAAAACATCATGGCAGCTACAGCTGTGCAGATTTGGCATGGAGGGCTGGAGCAGGCAGGTTGTTCACCTGACCTCAGGCAGTGTCCTTCAACCATCCTTGGGCTTACAGGGTTTTGGGGTTTCTTTCTTAAACAATAAGATTAATTTAATCTTATGTAATCTATTCCAGTGACTTTACAGCCTGGTAGTTAGATTTGGTTTCAGTATGACTAAGAATTTTCTTTCTGCAAATTTGGCCTATTTTTTTTTTTTTTTTGCCTTGTTCCCAGCAGGTAGAGAGAAAGTGAACACTGTACTTTGTGGCAAACTCCCATGCAGTGGCGGACTGTGGAAAACTACATATTCACAGTCCCTACAATCTTTAGTCCCTGGTCATGTTTTCTATGTCTTGATTACTGTCATTTGAACACCTTCCGCATTCTTTCTGGTAACATGGTGCCCATAGCTAGACAAAGAAATCCAAAGATTTCTTGTTAAAGACGTAGTTCAAGATTTTCCAAGAATTTTTTTTTTTTAAAATGCTGAGTAGGAAATAAAAAGAAAGTTGCAGAAGAGAAAACAACCCCTAGTGTGGGATATAAGAAGTATGCAGTATTTAATCAAATTCTCCTTCATGCCGAATTTATGAAAAACAGCCTCTTACTTAATAATGATGAAGGGAAGATGTCTTTCCTAAATAACCACAATGCTGCATTTCATTTCTAAATGAGGTACTGAAGAAAAATGTCTAGTTTGTTTGACTTGGAGTCAGTTCCAACACATTTCTGTATTTCCCATTATTCTTCAGATCATGGGCAGACAGTTTGAATCATTAGTGACACTAACAGCTGGTCTGTGCTGAAATATGAAAATTGATGTAAAATAAGGAGGAATCAGCAAACTGAATCAGAGCAGCTTTTTAATTTTTATTACTTTTCAATGCTATAGTATGGAAAATACATAAATAATTAGGTAGAAACCTTACTTTTTAACTAAACAAATGCATCAAAGCAACCAGGGATTGAAATTGCGTCCATACATGTATGAGCCAGTAGTTCTGTGAATCATTCACTGAGAATGTGTTCCTGCAAAAACCTTTTTGCTGTTGAAGAGAGTGATGTCATTTTCTTTTCCTGTTTCTTCTCATTTTCAGTCTCACTTTACCTTGTAGAAATCTTTCATTTTAAAGACATATTAGAATTTACATAAGAATTAAGTGGCTATGTACAGAAAAATACCACTACAAAAGAATTTCAGGCATACTGACATTTGGTTTATAGAACCAAATACTTTTAAAAATTCTTAGCGCATTCTGGCATTGGAACAGATCTTGTATTTATAAAGGCCAGTGTCTTACTTGAGACTGTACATGATGTAACAGGATGCAGCCCACAGGTAAGATGTGGAACAAGAGTTCTGAATAAAAGCCAGCTAGCGGCAGAAGGAAAATGAGCCTAGAAACACTGATGATTTTTTTTTTTGTTTTTCATATTACTGAAAAACAAATACAGACATAGCATGAAGAAAGATAAACAATGCTGTGAATTGATAAAGTGATTAAAAATATTACTGTTTTGGATGGGTAAATAGATTTAGTAGACCTTTTGAAGGCTACATGAATGTTTCTATTTAATACTGAAAGGCAACCAATTCCACAGTATGAAAAAATGGTATTTATAGTGGCAAACAACTAAATACTGGAAATTTTAGAGTACCTGTTCAGATTGATTAGCACAAAGCTTAGTGTGCTTACTAATCTGAGGCCAGGAAAGCAAGAAAAAGAGTTAATCTCCTCAGAATTTACATGAGGCTTGAGGATGGGTGAAGTGGTCTGTATGGGAGGGAAGCAGGGGAGTAAGCTAAGAACAGGAGAACTAGTCCATTTAGAGTTTAGGGTAGGAAAAAGTAAGTTGTTAAAGTGGGTAAGATTTCAGATTTTCTTGATCACAAGGAGTCATGAGAATAACTTGTGTTTAAAATTGCCAGAATAGTCATTGCACCAGATTCCCATATCCAAGAAAAAGAAAAGATGCTTTGGTTTCAGGGTAATTGAGCTGGTAAAGCACACATTTCTTGTACATTTGGTTCTGCTTCTGTTGCTTCTTCCATCCCTGGTGCTTTCCATATACAAGTTTCAGGAGTGGTTACAGTGCAAGGCTTGGAGAGGCTCTGAAGATTGTGCTGCTCAGGGAAGTACATATAACCCCTTCCCAGTTTTATTTGAGAAATCTCACTGCCAGAGCAGCAGCCAATGCTGACCAAGATTTTAAGGTATTGCCAGTCTTGCATGAAGAAGTGTGTGCATCAGTGACTATCCCAGCCTAGCATCCTCTGGCACTGAATGGGTCCTCTGCTTGTTAAACAGGCTCCTGGGTGTCTCTGATTCCTTTTTTATCATTGCAGCTGTGCAAGCACTGTTTCTCTTGCTGGATTGAAAAAATCTGACCCTCTGCTTTGTTACTCATTGAAAAATCAAACCCAAAGCCTCCTTTCCTTCTGTGATGAAATGTTTACGTGTTTGTTTTTGTAGGAGATTGATTGTTTCCACTTGTTATCAAACATGCTTGCCATTAATCCCTAGATACATGTATTCCAGTCAACTGTAAAATTGTATATCAATATAATTGTAATAGTGCTCTGAAAATTGATTCTAAAATGACATGTTAGGATTCCCCACTTTACTCATTGATTTTCAGATTAAATGTGCTTAGTTTAGCAGGACTGTGCTCTTCCTTTATTTTTTTCCTACCAGTAATACAGTCTCTGTAGAGCAAGTGTGGCCACTATGTCCCTCCCTCCCTTTACGCTGCTTCATTGTCTTCATAAAAGAGTGGTGAATTAAAGCATAATACCGAGTCTTAACAAGAATGTCCCAGAAGAAGCAAAATCCAGTGCATGATTTTCTTAAATTATCCTGCAGGCTACAGAAGTATGGTGAATGCTAGTAATAATTCATGCATCTCTTGAGGCAGACTGTAATGCATATATATATAATGGAAATATAAGCAACATAGCAGGCACTGCACTTCCATGGTAGAGAGAGGTTACACTGAAAACAGTCTGCAAAACTAAAGGATTTATATGCCAGAAAATTTGCAGTAGTCAGAGGGAAGAGAAATGCTAGAAGGCTGAGTGGAAGTTGGCAAACTTTACTGCAAATTTTTAAATACTTGAATGCATACATGAGTTTGACAATCACGTGGAAGCAACCAAATTTCAACTACCAACTGTGTATTAGACAGCATGGATCACCACAAGAAATATATCATACTATTTCCACAGGTTTGCGGGCCAGGGTGACAATAAAGGTGGCTTTGCTCAGTACTGTGTTTTTTCATAGCTCTATTATCTGACAGCAGAAGGCTTTTCCACCTCTGAGTTTGAGTGGCAGCAGAGAGGGTTATCATTGCTGTGGTAGAGCAACTGTGGGCTCTGGGTCAGGGGTGCAGTTGGGTGGGTTCTGCTGGGTGACTGGCTTGGCAGGCAGACAGGGGTGCTTCTTGGCACCAACTCCATCTCCAACAGTGTCACAGAATCACAGAATGGTTTGGATTGGAAGGGGTCTTAAAGATCATCTAGTTCCAACCCCCTGCAACGGGCCTCTTTGACTAGATTAGGTTGCTCAAAGCCCCATTTAACCTGGCCTTGAAAACGGCCAGGGATGGGGCATCTACAGCTTCTCTGGGCAACCTGTTCCAACATCTCACCACTTTAATAGTGAAGACTTTTTTCCTAATATCTAATTTAAATCTACCCTCTATCAGTTTAAAGCTATTCCCCTTTACCCTGGTAGTGAGGAGAAGTGAGGAGCTGCCTTTGGGAAATACATCTCTGCTTCCCTTTATAGAAAGAGGTGGATTTGTCTCAAATATGTTCACATGTGGTTGGAAAGACAAGATTATATCAATACATTCTCAGATGTTTGTTTTGCCATGTACAAGTGTAAAGAACTGAATCAACATATTTCAATAAAAGTGTACACATAAGCATGAAAAACTGATTTTACACAAATGGGATTAGAGCATGAATTTTTCATTTCATCAGCATTTCATTTTTGCTTGCTTTAGAATGTCATAGAATCATAGAATCATAGAATAGTCAGGGTTGGAAAGGACCTAAAGATCATCTAGTTCCAACCCCCCTGCCATGGGTAGGGACACCTCACAATAAAGCATGCCATGCAAGGCTCTGTCCAACCTGGCCTTGAACACCACCAGGGATGGAGCATTCACAACCTCCCTGGGCAACCCATTCCAGTACCTCACCACCCTAACACTAAAGAATTTCTTCTTTATATCCAGTCTAAACCTCTTCTGTTTAAGTTTTAACCCATTACCCCTTGTACTGTCACTACAGTCCCTAATGAATGGTCCCTCCCCAGCATCCCTGTAGGCCCCCTTCAGATACTGGAAGGCTGCTATGAGGTCTCCACGCAGCCTTCTCTTCTCCAGGCTGAACAGCCCCAACTTTCTCAGCTTGTCTTCATATGGGAGGTGCTCCAGGCTCCTGATCATCCTCGTGGCCCTCCCCGGACTTGTTCCAACAGTTCCATGTCTTTTTTATGTTGAGGACACCAGAACTGCACACAATACTCCAGGTAATGTCTCACAAGAGCAGAGCAGAGGGGAAGGATCACCTCCTTAGACCCTTAGACCTGCTGGTCACGCTCCTTTTGATGCAGCCCAGGATACAGTTGGCTTTCTGGGCTGCAAGCACACACTGAAGCCGGCTCACGTTCATTTTGTCATCAACCAACACTCCCAAGTCCTTCTCCATAGGGCTGCTCTGAATCTCTTCTCTGCCCAACCTGTAGCTGTGCCTGGGATTGCTCCGACCCAGATGTAGGACCTTGCACTTGTCATGGTTAAACTTCATGAGGCTGGCGTAGGCCCAGCTCACAAGTGTGTCAAGGTCCCTCTGGATGGCATTCCTTCCCTCCAGCATATCAACCGAACCACACAGCTTAGTGTCATTGGCAAACTCGCTGAGGGCACACTCAATCCCACTGTCCATGTCACTGACAAAGATGTTAAACAAGACCGGCCCCAACACTGATCCCTGAGGGACACCACTCATTACTACTCATCTTTGATTTGAAGTACTGTCTTGAACTTCCTGAATATCTGTGACACCAAATTCAGTGTTTTTCCAAGCTTTGATTTCAAGCATTTTGGTATCCTTTCTTCTGGATTCCCTGCTGTTTGCCTCATGGCTTTCCTGTCCTGCACTTTTTTGGTCTGTCTGGCTCATTCATTTGCATATCAAAGAGAGTATTTAATTAGCTCCTTTTTGTGCTGTCCCTGTCCTGTTCTCTCAAGGAAAGTTTAATCTTTCTTCATCTATGTCTTTTTTAGAGATAATTTTGTAAAGTAGGTGTAAATAGGTGGTTTTGCTTCAGTAATAACAAAGTAAGACATTTTTGCATGTTTCCTTCCCATTATGGAAGAAAAGGACAATGAGTCATTGTTAAACTGTAGGCTGAAATTCAAAAAATCATTGTAAAGAAACTTCACTGGTCTCAGGTAGGAGTGTTGTTTTAATAAAGCAAACTAGCACACCTACCTTTTGTATTACATAAACTGTCACAGGGAGGATGCAAAAAATAGATATGCAAATGATCCCCCAGCATTATTACAGAACCTAAAAGACAGGATAATGTTGTTTCAGTACTCTTCCTCACTGCCTAATAGCCAGGTTCTAGTTTTAAAACAGAGTGCCCTTTGTAATAAATTTTCATCTTTAGCAAGAAGTATGTCTTTTTTTTTAATTTATTGCTGCTACAGAAGATTAGGTTTTCTACTTACTAGATTATTATTAAAGAATTTAATTTCTATTCTTAATAAGTTGGGATTCTCGAGTGCTGAACAGCTAGAAGGTTAGATCTATGTTACATAAGCTGTAATTGGCTTGCCAGTGCATGTTATTCACTTGTAATATCAGTGGATGAGTCATGTGCTTGCACAATAATTATACAATAGGTTTTTATTCCTGTCCTGAAATACAGGCCCACACTTCATTACATTTATTTACTGTAAAGTATAAATTCACAATGGCTTCATCTTCTGTATCTGTGTGCTATTTCTGTTATGTGTTTAATAATAATAATGAGAGCAATATACTACCCTTATCAACATATAGTTGTCTAAGTCAGGGTGGACTGGTCTACATGTGGTCAAGAGAGAAAAAAAAAAAAAGAAAAAAAGAATTGTCAAACTAGCACAGCAGACTTTTTGGTTTTACTTCATTGTGACAAAATTTTAAATTTTGTTACTATCTCATCTCCTGTGTCCTCCTTAGGACTGTAAGCTTAACTGAATGGTTATGTGAATGTCAATACATGCAATCCTGTAAAACAAGGAAAGTGTTTTAACATGCCTCTTGTGCTATAGATGGATGAGCAAGACAGCACCCAAACTACCAGCAGGGTAGCAGGATGGGAACAAAGTTGGTATTCTCAGAAATGCTTAGGGATGCTTAGGAACCTACTAGCTGACACTAAGTACTTTGTTTGAATTAAAAAGGAGGACAAAGCCAAACCAAGATATTTGGTGGACAAACACCCAAGCAAGAGGGTCACTGGGGCTCACATCTTGCCATGAAGTCTAGCAGAGGAAGATAATTCAGACTGAAATAGCTAAGGAGGAATCTTACTTTCAAGTATAATGTAGCATTTTATTGTGTAATTATGGGGTTTTTTTGTAACCTCTTTCCTAAACTTCAGGCTAAAAGCCTAACATAATGTCTCAATGAATAAAGTTCACTTTTTTTTTAACACTTGTGGTGTTAAGGTCAGGTAAAGCTCTCCCTGATAGTTTAAACAGATGATCAAAGCAGGGGAAGGGCTGGAGGTACAAAAATGCAAAGGATATAAAGAAATGCATATGGAATGGTAGATGAAGTGCTGCCAGAAGGAAATGAAACTTCCAGAAATAATACTAAATGCAGCCAAGAAGTCACTGTGAAATGGAAGAACTCTTGCTTGGGAGGGATTTCTTGCTGTTACTAATGGCACATGAATAGATTTAGTTACCTGCAAATACAACGAGCATTAAATAATTGCAGCTGGTTAGGTATATCCCTGTATAGACTATTTTTCACAGTGCCCTGCTTGTTGCATATGTTTCTGGTGGATTATTATCTATTCATTGATTCTTACTGCACTTAATTTTCTAATGAGTATGTAGTAAAGGTTTTCATATATACATTAGTCGATACTTTTCCTGACAGTTTTTTCAAAACTGTAAGGAGTTGCTTTTAAGATACCTCAATATAAGTCTATTATTTCAGAGAAGTGAAGTAACTAAAAGATACCTGTATATCCATTATCTGAAGGGGGACTTTGCAGTATCTGAAGGGGGCCTACAAGGATGTTGGGAAGGGACTCTTCACTAGGAACTGTAGTGATAGGACAAGTGGCAATGGGTTTAAACTTTAAACAGGGGAAGTTCAGGTTAGATATAAGGAAGACATTCTTTACTGTGAGGGTTGTGAGGCACTGAGGTGGGTTGCCTAAAAAGTGGTAAATGCTCCATCCCTGGCAGTGATCAAGGCCAGGTTGGATGGAGCCTTGGGTGACATGGCTTAGTGCAAGGTGTCCCTGCCCATGGTATAGGGGTGGAAACAGATGATCATGATTTTAAGGTCCTTTCCAACCCCAGCTATTCTATGATTCTGTGATTCTATGATACTGAAAAATAAGAGGAGTATACCCTGCTAGCCACAAGCAGAATCTGATTCTGGACCCTGAAGCTTTTCCAGTGACTTTTGACTTCAGATGTTATAGGCTTCTTGCTCTCTTGCTTCATGGGGATTTTAGGTCACTGTTTTCTCAACAATTGCTTGTGTGCTTACAGAAAGCAAGTAAATATTATAAAATGTCTCATAGTCACCCAAAGTTGTTTCTAGACAACAGCTGTCTGTTTTCTTAGTCTTCGAAAAATTAACATGGTAAAAATTCAAAAAGATCTCACCTTTAAGTAACTCTCTGAAGGAGAATTATTGCAGTTCACAAATACTGTGTGTAGTCAAATACAGCAGTAAAAAGACGGATGGGGGGCTTAAATGGAGTATTAGTACTAATTATCGTTTCTTCTTTTATTAACTTCTTACATGTCATTGTCCAAATCTGTATCTTCTGCTGGGTCTGTTTAACTGAACTCTGCATTTATATAATGTTTCATTCTGTAATGGCAGTTCTAGGAGATCATGCAATGCAAATTCTGAGTCAGGCCCCAGACCTTGCCCTTGTAAAAGAGTTACAGTAGCGCACCTGTAGCTTTGAGGCCAACCCAGAAGTCTGCATTCTATCCCTTGTTGCCATTTCTATGCAGAACAGCATACAACATGTTCAAATACACCACTTCAGAACAATACCTTGACACAGAAATGTATTTTCTTTCTTAATGTTTTTATCATGGTAAGGTTCCAGAAGATAACACTGAATATGAAGGTTGATGTTTTGTTTGTTTTTACAAGATTGAACAGATGTAAACATGAAGAGGGAAAGAAAACCAGATTTGCAGGATCTTCAGAAGTCATAAATACTGCTGAAGCCACACCTGGTCAGCACATTTACAAAATCAAGTTATTATGTGTCATCTATGCAAACTAAACATAGCATTTACTTAAGAAGAAATAAAAAAAAATAGATTTAGTTTGAATGAAACTATGTTTCTTTAACTACAGACTTTCAAATTTCTACTGATGTGGAAGAAAAAGAAACTCTTTCAGCCCATTATACTTGAGGGATAATTTGAAACTAGTAAAGTTTTACATCATCTGTTTCTCTTGAATAATTCAGATTTGTGTGTGCCTAGCACAGTTCTTTTGTCAAATAAATATATAAATGAATGAATGAATTAATGAATAAGGAAGGAAGGAAGGAAGGAGGGAGGGAAGGAGGGAAGGAAGGAGGGAAGGAGGGAAGGAGGGAAGGAGGGAAGGAAGGAGGGAAGGAAGGAAGGAAGGAAGGAAGGAAGGAAGGAAGGAAGGAAGGAAGGAAGGAAGGAAGGAAGGAAGGAAGGAAGGAAGGAAGGAAGGAAGGAAGGAAGGAAGGAAGGAAGGAAGGAAGGAAGGAAGGAAGGAAGGAAGGAAGGAAGGAAGGAAGGAAGGAAGGGAAAGGGAGTTCAGTATGAGAGTGAAGAAGCAGTTCCGAAAGGATACCTACTTTTATCTGAGAGTAATTCAGATTCTCTGAAAACTCCAAAATCTTTCAACTGAATGTGCTTATAAGCTTGGGCTTCTTACCTAGTTGCTACTTTATCTCCAGTTATTCATCTAACTGGAAATCAGAGGTAACCTGAATTACAAAAGAGTTGTTTCCCATTCTTTAGGGGGCACTCCAGGGTCCTGGTCATGTTTAAATTTGATTGTTTTCTAGCTCATTTTTTAAAAGCTTTTGCCAGTATGGTTTATTTACTGTAATTAATAACTCTGAATGCAATTTTGCCTGTCACTTTTTTGTTGTAGGATTGTGGAAAAGGGTTACTACAGTGAACGAGATGCTGCTGACGCTGTTAAACAAATCCTGGAGGCAGTTGCTGTGAGTATTATTTAGCATCATATGCTCAGCAGCTATTTTCCTAGTTTTTCATTGGCAATGGCTCAATACATACTCATGTGGGAAAGAAGCAGAGTTCTTTGGCACTTTGAAGGGCAAAAAGTGAATCTGGATAGGAATTAGCAATGCATTTAAGTCATCTGTTAAAGTGGAGTGCATGCTCTGCCCAAACTAAAAAGCTGTGGAGTTCAGCACTGATTTCTTTAGCCACAAAAGTGATTTGAAATTGTTGTCAGTTGTGTAGTCTCTAGGTTATTTTTTGTGGAGTATATCACAGTAAGTCATATGGAACAAGAGTGCGCTAGTTTTCCTTTCAACTGAAGTGGAGCATAGATGGCCAAACTGTTTTTTTTTTTTGGTTGGTTTTTTTTTGTGTAAAGAGTTACAAGAAGCTGAGTCAGGCTCCTGCAGAATACTGACAAGAAAATAGTATGCTACATTTGCAGTTGTTCCTTGAAGGTGATGCATCACAGGTTTTGCCACTGCAGGAGCATTTATACAAACAAGGCCTATTGCAAGGAAGGGCGGACTACTGTGAAAGTGGACAGAGTATGCTACATGTCTTATCAAAAATCAATTCTCACTGCTTTTTAAATTGCAGATACATACACAGAATGACAGTAGATACTGAGAGATCAAAGTTTAGTGCCAGTAGCTTGTGTAGTTCCCAATATACCTTCTTCCTCTATATTTCATGTGGTTTTCACACCATTGAATTTTGTACAACGATTTCACATTCTATCACTTAGAGAAAGGTATAAAAATTTTTGAGACAAGAAGATAAAGTCTTCTAGTAGCTACATACAGTATTTCTGTCTATTACGTGTACTTCTCAGTCGCTTGTAGCTCTTCCATCCAATTTCCCACCAGATGTTCCCCAAACCACTAATCAGATACTAGGAAGGTACTTAAGAAACTTGTCAAATGTCTAGTCCTTATGCTGGCACTGATCATGTCCAGAGCAGAAGACAGCAGACATGTTGGATAAGAAAGAACTGTCTAGTTGGGACGCTTGGAGCATTTCAAACAAAACAGTAACATAGAGACAATTTTACTTTGTGAAACTAAGACATTAGTAAGACCTAAGGAGGGAGAGATGCTAAAGATTTTGCCTTCTGCTTTGCCTGGCAGTCTGTCTTCAGAATCAGCAGGACATGCATTTTTGTTTTTATCCAGTAGCACTGTATGGTTGTCTGCAGCAGATATTTTGGGTGAAGCGGACTGGTAGCAGAAAGATGGCAAAGATCTTGGAGCAGACATACATACTTAGAGGTGTACAAATAGTGCAGATGCAATGTGATTGACTGACTCTATTTCTAGACTATCATATTTTCAAACAAAAAACAACTGTTGATCATGTGGAAAAAAAGAGAGGTCAGCCTGAAGAGCTCTTCCAAAGGGTGAGAGTGGTAAGGCAGGATCTGTATGGATAATCCACAGAGATACATTATCAGAAGAACTGTATTCAGGAAAGGACTGTTGACCTCTGACCTCTGTCGAAGATACCTAAAAGTGGGAAAAAGAAAATGCAGTTACAATAGTAATGCAGTTATTCAGAAGAAACAAACCGACTCAGGCGTATTTACCTGGTATGGTAATGGAATGCCCCATTGTGAAAAAAACCTATAAATCATGGTTTGGTATCATTTGCAAGCTTTTTCACACTAAATACAGTGTAAGAATTGGTGTTCACAGGAGTAACCAGACCTACTGCAAGACCACCATGTTCAGTTCCAGACTTTCTAAATGATCTTACTGAGTCGCTCTCATCCCAAGTAATCTAAATTATGTATTCAAGTTTAGTGTATAGCATAACGCATTTGTATCAACTTCATAGAACTGGATCAGATTACTATTTTATGAGCAATTTTTTCTTTGAATCAAAGTGCCCCAGTTAAGATGGCTCTACATTATTTATGATTCTTTTGCATAAAATTATTATGAAGTTTTGCTGTAAGATGTTTCAGAAGGTGTTTCAGTTCTTTATTTTAAAATCCAGGAACCAGATGAAGATCTTCATCCTCTATGAATTGTAATAGCTTTGTTGAAATAAATGAACAGAGATATATGAAAGCTAAAAAGCTGACATTCAAGGCCAGGTTGGACAGAACCTTGGGTGACATCATCTAGGGCAAAGCACCCTTGCCCATGGCAGGGGGGGTGAAATTAGAGGATCTTAAGGTCCTTTCCAACCCAAATCATTCTATGATTCTGTGATTTATATGAGCATGCAATAATTTGGATTTTTATAGATCCTCCTACCAGATCCCTAGCTAAATGGACTGTACTAACTTTTGCTCTCATAGCTGATACCGAACATCAAAGCAAAAGCTGGAGTGGCTGTGGAGGTGGCAGCTCCCAACTTGGGATCCTTGCAGCTCAGCTAAAATACTGTGATGGATTGAAGCTGTAAACTTGGCAGAATGGCATTTGTGAGCATAACAGGAGTTACTGTTAGAAACTGGAAAATACTTCTGCAGCAGAGTAATCTTTCCAAAATGAAAGAAAATATATATATTGATGATTCTTAAAACCAAATAATTGTACAATCCCCTTAATAGACCATGCCAATGAATACCCTTCTGGCATCAGACAGAACTTCTGCCTACTGCAAGTTTTATGAATTTCTCTTAGCAAAAGAAGTATTCAGCCTCTTTTTACTGAACTCTCTTGAACTAGTCTACCTACTTATTTTATAAACCCCTTGTTAAGGGCTACTAATGTAGTAGTGGATCTGTCCTCCCAGTGGATCACTGACATACAGAGGCTTGTCTTCATTTAGCAAAGGGTTTTTTCAAGATGCTTCTAAAGGATTTAATCAAAAGTGTAAAGTGGGACTTTAGAAGCACCAAAGCATTTTTCTTAACTCAGTCTGAAATTGTTTAAACAAATGGACTATTAAAAAAAAATCTTTCAAAGTTCTGAAAAACAAAACAAAACAAAACAACAAGAAAAACCCCACCAACGAAAACCAAACCAACAATGACAAAAAAACACATAAGAAAACCCCACAAACAAAAAAGCACACACAATAAGGCCACTCCTATAAAGCTTCTATCTTGATCTATCTGTTTTCTGTAATGTCTGAGTACTGTAAGCTTAGCTGTAAAAAGGCTTGCCAAGAATTAAGCAAGTGGTTAGAATAACACGCAAGAAATTAATATTAAACTTTCAGGCCACAAACCAGCATAAATATATCAGACATTTGTCCTCCCAAGAACAAAGAAAATAACAAAACCAGTATTGTTCCGAAGACTTCTGCATTCATTTTGCCCTTCTCCATCATTTTTCTTTCTGCTCATTACATCTGTGTTCCCAGTGCATGGATGTATTTGCCCTTAGTGGGAACAAATTACCTTTTTTAATCTCTTCTACACCTTTGCCTTTTCCATTATTCTTCTATTGTTCTTCAAGCTGGGAGATAGCTTCATTCATAAAATGAAAGGCTTAAACAAAACTAGGGCAAGCCAATGTTCATCTCTTCAGCTCTTTTGCTGTGCTATTCAGAACAGGTATGGAGCTTCTGTTGCTACCCAATATATAACAGGGTAAATTTCATTCCCGAGAGAGACTGCATTTGCAACCTCTCTTAACACATTGTTGTCCTTCCTCTCAGTTGTATACAGTATTGGTTTCTTACGTGCTTATTTTTGCAGCAGTTTTCCTATTTTGTGTAATTAATGGATTTCCACACATGAATGTCCCAAGGCCAGTCTTCACTGCCTGACTTTCAGTAAGCTATTGATGATATGAAATTCAAATAAACCTTGAAATACTGGCCATAAAAGACACACACTTTTTCTGTAAGAGACATCTACTTTTTAGTTGGCCCAACTTAAGAAAATTACACTAAATTTTAAATTTCTTTTAATGTGTATCTTCAAAATCTTATACTTGTCACTAAAAACAAACTGTGTTCCTTCCTGCCTACTCTGCATTAGTGTCAGTGATAGGTTTCTGCTTGAGAGTTAAATTACTTTTTTCATTATATTTAAATTTGAAATTATTTTTAACAGTTTACTTTTTGTAATTATAGTAGTTACTAGATATCATCTACACAGAGTTTTGAACTCACTTAGCAGTCTCTAAGTTTATTTCCCATAATATTTTATAATAGGTTGCTTTCTTATGACTGGCCATCATCTTGTCCTGATAGGAAAATATTCCTTAAGGCATACGTGGGAACCCCTGTGTTTTCATTTCCATTTTCTATTTCAATTTTCTACCACCTCAAGCTTCATTGTATGCCTGCACTTCTATTCAGTTTCTTGTCAGCTTTAATTCACGGCATGCTGAACTCTCAGCTGTGATGACAAAGACTGAGGGAGCTTAGTCAGTTGCAGGTTTGAGAGAGAAAATTTAGATTAAAGGTTTCTATTCATTTCAGTGAACCTTTATCAGTCTGATAATGAGCAGTATGATTGTGGGTAAGGACCTACTGCAAATGTGCATCTTGCAAGTGTATTTTACAGACCTTGAGGCATTGGTGTGCCTAACAGTTAGAGCTTAGAGCAAATGAGGTAATTGGACTGGCTGAGATCCAAGAGAATTGATTAAAATATTTGGAGGTTTTGGCATTCAAAGAAAAGCAGACATTAGACAAAAATTAAGAAAAGGCTTCATTTTCTTTCTATATAATTGTCGTGGTTTAAAGTCCACACACTCCTTTGTTTCCCTCCCCCCCACCTTCCCACTCCCAGAGGGATGGGGAGGAGAGCCAGAGGAATACAACTCCCACGGACTGAGGTAAAATCAGTCCAGCAATTAAGGTATAACACAAATTACTGCTGCTACCAGTAATAAATCAGTGTTAGAGGAAATAAACAGGGAGAGAGAATACGATTCCACCCGCCGACATGAGCCCAGCCCGGAAAAGAGAGCTAATCCCTCCCCTCCTGGCCAGCTTTCAGTCCCCTCCCCGAGCAGGACGTGCTGTGGTATGGAATACCTCTCCCACTAGCCCAGACCAGGCGCCCTATCTCTCCCTCCTCCCTGGCAGAGCATGAGCTACTGCTGAACCCATGACATTATCCACCCCTTATTCTATACCATTCACGTCATGCTCAGATCCCACATTTTCAGTATACCATCACATATATATATATATATATATACGTCTGCATACACCCAGACAAATAGAAAGAAATCATTTCTTAATACATGGACCAATCCCTGTAATGCTATTGAGTCCATTTGGTCCATGATGTTAGGTTTGTAATAGTATTTTGTAGCAGGAGGGTCTGTGTGCAGTGCTGGACTTTTGCCTGCTGATGTTGATCATTCCTTTACTGCAGAACTCATCTGGTTCTATCAAAGTTCATTCTCTGTTGGGACAATGGTTAGAGGGAAGTCAGGGCCAGTCGCTGGTGACCTGAAGACATCTAGTTGATGGACTATAAAAATATTACACAGCAAGCAACAACATATAATTAAGTTCATTGGCTGTTTTCCCCTAAAATCAAATCCCCTTGAGGTATACATTGGATTTCCCCATCTTCCTGCATTACCCACCAAGTATATCTGGGTCCTTGAGCAAAAGCAATCCCACGAATGGGTTTGCCTTGGCCTGAAACAGGAGTAACCCAGACTGTCTTCCCTAGCAAATTTCTCATGTGCACTACAGGAACCTTGTCCCATTCTACAATATGTAAAAGTTCTGACTGGGCTGTGCCAGCCATGTTAGCAGATCCTCTGGTGTTGACCAACCAGGTGGCCTTTGGTAAATGTGTATCCATCCCAATGCTTGAAAGTTCCCCCACCCATTGCTCTCAGTGTAGTTTTTAACAGCCCATTGTACCGTTCAATTTTCCCAGAGGCTGGTGCATGGTAAGGGATGTGATATACCCACTCAATGCCATGCTCTTTGGCCCAAGTGCCTATAAGGTTGTTCCGAAAATGAGTCCCACTGTCTGACTCAATTCCCTCTGGGGTGCCATGTCGCCACAAAATCTGGTTCTCAAGGCCCAGGATAGTGTTCCGGGCAGTGGCGTGGGGCACAGCATATGTTTCCAGCCATCCTGTGGTTGTTTCCACCATGGTAAGCACATAGCGCTTGCCTTGGCGGGTTGGTGGGAGTGTGATATAGTCCATTTGCCAGGCCTCCCCATATTTATACTTCAGCCATCGTCCTCCATACCAAAGAGGTTTTAACTGTTTAGCTTGTTTAATTGCAGCACATGTATCACACTCATGAATAACCTGGGCGATAGTGTCCATTGTTAAGTGCACCCCTCGATCACGAGCCCATTTGTACGTTGCGTCTCTGCCCTGATGGCCTGAAGTGTCATGGGCCCACCGGGCCAAAAATAATTCGCCTTTATGTTGCCAATCTAAGTCCATCTGAGCTACTTCAATCTTAGCAGCTTTATCCACTTGTTGGTTATTGTGGTGTTCCTCAGTGGCCCGACTCTTAGGTATGTGGGCATCTACATGGCGTACCCTCACCACCAGGTTCTGCACCCGGGCAGCGATATCTTGCCATAATGCAGCAGCCCAGATGGGTTTACCTCTGCGTTGCCAGTTGCTCTGCTTCCATTGCTGCAACCACCCCCACAGGGCATTTGCCACCATCCATGAGTCAGTATAAAGATAGAGTACTGGCCACTTTTCTCGTTCAGCAATGTCTAAGGCCAGCTGGATGGCTTTCACCTCGACAAACTGACTCGATTCACCCTCTCCTTCAGCAGTTTCAGCAACTTGTCGCTGAGGACTCCATACAGCTGCCTTCCATCTCCGATGCTTTCCCACAATACGGCAGGACCCATCAGTGAACAAGGCATACTGCTTTTCACTTTCTGACAATTTATTATATGGTGGTGCCTCTTCGGCACGCATCACCTCCTCCTCTGGTGACATTCCAAAATCTTTGCCCTCTGGCCAGTCCATGATGACTTCCAGAATGCCTGGACAACTGGGATTTCCTATCCGAGCTCGTTGTGTAATTAGTGCAGCCCATTTACTCCAAGTAGCATCAGTTGCATGATGTGTAGAGGAGACCCTGCCTTTGAACATCCAGCCCAGCACTGGCAAGCAGGGTGCCAAAAGGAGCTGTGCTTCAGTGCCAATCACCTCCGAAGCAGCTCAAACCCCTTCATAAGCTGCCAATATCTCTTTCTCTGTTGGGGTATAGCTGGCCTCCGAGCCTTTGTATCCCCGACTCCAAAGACCAAGGGGTCGACCTTGAGTCTCCCCTGGAGTTTTCTGCCAGAGGCTCCAGGTAGGACCATTCTCCCCAGCTCCAGTGTACAGTACATTTGTCACATCTGGACCGGTCCGGACTGGTCCAAGGGCCACTGCCTGAACTATCTCGCGTTTAATTTGCTCGAAGGCTTGTTGTTGCTCAGGACCCCACTTGAAATCATTCTTTCTCTGGGTCACATGATAGAGAGGGCTTACGATTGAACTGTAATTTGGAATGTGCATTCTCCAGAACCCCACAGCACCCAAGAAAGCTTGTGTTTCTTTCTTGTCAGTTGGTGGAGACATTGCTGTTATCTTATTGATTACTTCTGTAGGGATATGTCTACATCCATCTCACAATTTTATTCCCAAAAATTGAATTTCCCGTGCAGGTCCCTTGACTTTACTCCATTTTATGGCAAAACCGGCTTTCAGCAGGATTTGGATTATTTCCCTCCCTTTCTCAAAAACTTCTTCTGCTGTATCACCCCACACAATAATGTCATCGATGTATTGTAAGTGTTCTGGAGTTTGCTCCTGTTCCAGTGCAGTCTGGATCAGTCCGTGGTAGATGGTGGGGCTGTGTTTCCACCCCTGGGGCAGTCGGTTCCAAGTGAACTGGACACCCCTCCAAGTAAAAGCGAGCTGTGGCCTGCACTCTGCTGACAAAGGAATTGAGAAAAATGCATTGGCAATATCAATTGTGGCATACCACTTGGCTGCCTTTGACTCTAATTCATACTGCTGCTCTAACATGTCTGGCACGGCAGCACTCAATGGTGGTGTGACTTCATTCAGGCCACGATAGTCTACTGTTAGTCTCCACTCTCCGTTAGACTTTCGCACTGGCCATATGGGGCTATTAAAAGGTGAGCAGGTCCTGCTGATCACTCCCTGCCTCTCCAGTCTACGGATCAGATTATGGATGGGAATCAAGGAGTCTCGATTGGTGCGATATTGACGCCGGTGCACTGTTGTGGTCGCAATTGGCACTTGTTGTTCTTCGACTTTCAGCAACCCCACAACAGAAGGATCCTCTGAGAGACCAGGCAAGGTGGACAGCTGCTCAATTTCCTCAGTCTCCAAAGCAGCAATACCAAAAGCCCACCGGTATCCTTTTGGGTCTTTGAAGTACCCTCTCCTGAGGTAGTCCATGCCGAGGATGCATGGAGCCTCTGGACCAGCCACAATGGGTGCTTCTGCCATTTCTTCCCAGTCAGGCTAATTTCAGCCTCTAGTACAGTCAACTCTTGGGACCCTTCTGTCACTCCAGAAATATAGATGGGTTCCACCCCTTGACAGTTCGATGGCATCAGGGTACACTGTGCACCGGTATCAGCTAGAGCCTTATACTTCTGTGGGGCTGATGTGCCAGGCCATTTGATCCACACAGTCCAGTAAATACAATTGTCCCCTACCTCCACCTGGCTGGAGGCAGGGCCCCTCTAATAGTCATCGTCGTCACAATCTTGGACACCTAAGTCGTGTTGAAAGGGATTATTCTTCTTTATCACAGGAGCTGGTGTAAAATCAGCTCTTCCACTCCATCTGGGAACCTGTTCACCAGAGACTGAAGCTGCAGCTCTCATGGGGCGATCAGTCTTGGCCCTTGCTCCTCTCTTCAATTCACTCACATGTTCCTCCAAGGCTGAAGTAGGTTTTCCATCCCACTTTGTCATGTCTTCTCCATGATCCCGCAGGTAAAACCATAGGGTGGCCCATGGTGTGTATCTTATATATTTTCTCTCTCGAGCAATAGGACTCCTTTTGTTAATAGCTGAAACGCGTGTTGGCACACGTGAGGAGCTGGATAAATCAGACAGATCGTCCCTCAACTGTATGAGATCCTGTTTGAGATCATGAGACAGTTTTTCCACAGCTGAGATGATGGAAGGGGTAAGATTGTCTTTGAATTCTCAGAGTTTATGAACCATTTCATCCACTGTTAGTGGTGCTATGTCATTCCAGGTTACCGTTGCCAATGGATGGGCATATGACGACGGTGCGTTTCGTGTAAGTTTTTGCCACATGGGTCGTGTGCATTCGACTTCATCTGGGTCTATGGGTACATTCCCATTATTCGGCTTGGTGTGGTAGCTCATCTCTACGATAGCTGATTCCCTCAGGGACTGGATACCTTTGTCTATAGTAGTCCACTTGGCCGAACGACTCATAACATCATCCTTGTATGGGAACCTCTCTTTCACAGTTGCCAAAAGCCACCTCCAAAGACTGAGGGACTTTTTCTCTCTTGCAATTGCTTTGTCAATACCCCCTTCTCTAGCAAGTGATCGCAGCTGCTTGGCTTCTGTACCTGCTAGTTCGTGACCATCGGCCCCATTATCCCAACATCGGAGCAGCCAGGTGATGATGTGCTCCCCTGATTGACGGGTGAAATCTTTTCGCATATTCCACAGCTCAGTTGAGTTCTGAGATCAAGAAGTCACCTCTTCTTCTTCGTCATGTGATGATGACCCCATATCAGATACTAGACCAGGTAGTGGATGCATAGTTTCTTCATCCTGCCTCTTCCTTCTTGCCTCCTTTCTGGTTTTTCTCTTGTGTACAGGAGCAACCGATATTGGTACGAATTGGTCCTCTAGTTCAGCTGCAGTGATTATCACTGTAGTTTGAGTAGCAACTGTACTTGTTGCTGGGGTAGCTGCACTGTCTGTCACAGTCGAGGGTTGAATAGCCGCTGTACTCATTACTGGGGTAGCTTCACTGTCACAGCTGAAGTTTGGGTAGCAACTGTACTTGCCGCTGGGGATGGTGTAGCTGCTGTACTTGGAGTTGGAACAGCTGCGCTGACACCTGTGTTGCTCTCAGATCCAGGGACATTTTTTTCCTTTTGAAGGTGTTGGATAATGTCGAACAAGGCCCTATAAGCATAGGCCAAGCCCCAGCACGTTGCCGTGATTTGTCCATCTCTGGTATGGCCAGGACGACAACACACCTCATTTAGGTGTTTTACTAATTCTTCCGGATTCTTCACTTGTTCGGAAGTAAAATTCCAAAGTACTGGAGGGGCCCACTGACCTAGATGCTTGCCCATACTATCCCACACACCCTGCCACTCATGACTGTCCAGCCTCTGGGAAGATCTCCTGGTCCTCCTATTTCGTCGTTTGACCCCAATACAGGACCAGACCTGACTCTGCTTAACTCTTGAAATCAGATGAAATAACTGTGGGCAAAACACGCTCTGTATGCGTGCTACTATGGTGATCCCCATCACAATAAGCATACAAGTCTCAACAGTATTAAAAGGCCATTCAAAAACTTCAAAACCCTCAAATGATGTTGTAGACCATCTTGAGAGAACACTGGGAGGATAGAAGATTGTCTCCTTCACAGGTTGACCACCCAAGAAGGAGAAAAAAGATGTGAAATTGCTAAGCACTTCTATTATATACCTCCCAAAATATAAAGTTGGTGACCATACCAGGAGCATAAACCAGATCAGTTTCATCATCAATGCTTCTATTGTATTACAAGTCATTAACATAAAGTACAATGAGACAAGAACCTTAGCCCAAGCCCCATACTTGATAAACACTAACACAGCTAATATATATGACAAGTAATTGGTAAAATCCTGAAACCGTGAGATCAAGAGAAAAAACTGTGAGAGCCAATAAAACAGCATTGTGACAAATGACTATAAATCCTGTAAAATTTGTTGTTATTTTATGGGTCTGTGCCCCACGTTGGGCGCCAAAAAACTGTCGTGGTTTAAAGTCCACACACTCCTTTGTTTCCCTCCCCCCCCACCTTCCCACTCCCGGAGGGATGGGGAGGAGAGCCGGAGGAATACAACTCCCACGGATTGAGGTAAAATCAGTCCAGCAATCAAGGTATAACACAAATTACTGCTGCTACCAGTAATAAATCAGTGTTAGAGGAAATAAACAGGGAGAGAGAATACGATTCCACCCGCCCACACGAGCCCAGCCCTGAGGAGAGAGCTAACCCCTCCCCTCCTGGCCAGCTTCCAGTCCCCTCCCCGAGCAGGACGTGCTGTGGTATGGAATACCTCTCCCACTAGCCCAGACCAGGCGCCCTATCTCTCCCTCCTCCTTGGCAGAGCATGAGCTACTGCTGAACCCATGACAATAATTGTCTGCATTTTGGCTGAGATAGGGTTAGTTTTCTTCCCATGAGCTGGTGCAGTGCTGTGGTTTGAATTTTGTCTGAGAACAATGCAGATAACACACCAATAGGTTAGTTGTTGCTCAGTAGCACTTGCTCTGATAAATGACATTTCAGTCTATCATGCTCTGCCAGTGAGGAGGGACAGAAGAAGCCAGGAGGAAGCAGAGAGAGGACACATGACTCAAACTAACCAAAGGGGTTTTCCATACCAGTGCACAGTATAGCCAGTACATAAACTGGGTGGATTTACCCTAAAGGGCCAGGTTGCTGCTCGGGTCAGGCTGGGTATCAGTCAGTGGGTGGTGGGCAATTGCATTGTGCATCACTGCTGTTTGTTTTTTTCTTTTTTTTTTGTTCCTTGCTCTCTTGTGTTTTTTTAATTACCCCTTTCATCATTATTATTAGAATTAGTATTATATTATACTTTATTTTAACTATTAAACTGTTCTTAACCCACGGGTTTTACCTTTTTTTCCAATCCTCCTCATCCCACTGTGGGCATGTGAGCAAGCGGCTGTGTGGTACTTAGTAGCCAGCTGGGCTTAAACCACAACTATCACTGAATTAGTGCCTGCTGGGGATAGAGGCAATGGATGGATTTTCGTTTCAGCGGCCAGCTACAAGGTGAATTTAACTGAGGCTTACATGTGACAGAATTCTGAAATGTTGAGCAAATGTGTTATATTATCAATAAATTCTTAGCCTAAAAAGGCACAGTGTTAAGAAGAGTAAGGGTATTGAGACAAACAAGGAAGAAACCTGAGCTTAGGGGGTTAAGGGGCAGAAGAGGGATGGGGGAGAGAAGGGAAAATGTAAAATTTTGTCATTTTTTCAGAATGTTTGCTCAAAAATGGTATTCCAGTAACCTGCAGGTGTAGGCCATGTTCATTGAGTATGCAGTTGTAAGTAAAAGAACAGTGCTTGATACTGTAAGAGAAGAAGCAATTTGCTGTTCTGGCTGCAATTCTGTGCTAAGGATTATGATGTCATATTTTGTTCTCTGACATGATCTGCTTTTGCCACTCTCTTTCTAACCTGTCAACAGGAACAGGAAAAAAATGAACAGAGGTGGATGGTTTTCAGATTTGACACTTGCACTCTGGCACTCTGATTTTGGAAAATTTGCATAAGAGCATTTTGGAAGAAGAGGCAGATAAACACTGAGTTCAAAAGAGGGACAGCAGCTATTTGCAGTTAAAAGCACCATTTTGCAGTGTAGTTGAGGACATGTATGATAAGGATGCTTTTATTTGTTCTCTTTTTAACAAACAAATAGGTTGTCAATATGTAAGTAAATTCTGTGTTGCTATTATGGCAATTCATGCAGGGAAAAATACAACATAGGGAACCCAGACTCTGAATCAGTTTTCTTTGCATTGATTCTTAAGCTGTCTCCTGTTACTGAAGTTTGTCCAGGAGCTAAGGATTGCTCAGAGAAACTGAATTTGAACCTTCAGGGAGATATGATGTCTATACCCATGTCCCTGAGCTGGGAAATCGTTCAGAGCACTTGGTGGCAGTGGCCCAAGATGTTCAAGAACTATCCTGTTCATTCTGATTTCTGTAGCGACACATATCCTGGGATATTTGGCTCCTTGTTTTAACAGATGAAACATAAGTATCAAGTCTTACTATGCCTTTTCCTTGTAAGATTATCAATTCTAATACAGAATTATAGAATCATGAAATCATAGAAGTGTTCAAGGCCAGGTTGGACGGGGTTTTGTGCAACCTGTTGTAGTGGAAGGTGTCCCTTCCCATAGCAAGAGGACTGAAACCGGATGAGATTTAATGTCCCTTCCAACACAGACCAGTCTGTGATTTTGTGATTTCTTTGTTACAAAAATTAATACAAGGAATGTCACATGAGATACACTGGTTGTACTAACTGATTTAATAAATTTTAATTGAAAAGTATTATGAATTCCCTGTGAAGTCTTGTCTTGAAGGAAGGTACGAGACCAACTAAACATGATCCTTTGCTTACTGCAAAGGGTTCTACAGTGCACTTGAAGTCACAAGTCAATAAGGAAAGTGCTATTCAGTAAGGGAGGTGCAAGTCAATGAGGAGATGAGAATGTATGTAATTATAATTTTATTATGACCATTTATATTTGTACAATTATATTTGAGTAAGCACATCACAGTATGAGAAAAAATGGACATTAGTCTCCATAATGAGAAGCCTATATTGTCTGATGTGCCTTGCTTGTAGCCTCCTGAAAGAACATAAACACCCCATTTAGAAGTCATAGTAGTAGAGTGCAGAATAAAGAGGTTGTAGCAATTGTTCTGAAAAGGACTTCCATGAAAAAACATGCCTCATATGCATAATAAATCCTATATATCAAGGGAGGGTGTCAGACAGAGAGAAGTAATGAAATAACAGAGTCTATGTCTGCCTGCATATGCTTTCTTATAATGCAGTCAGTGAAGGCATTTAGGACCAATGGTTTGGTTGATATCAAGGTGTGTTTTGCAGGACAGTTTTATACTTTCTTCCCTTTAATCCAAACTGCAAGTATTGCCATGGACATGGCATACAGCTGAGTGACTTATAGGGAGAAACAGCAGTATCCATTATAAGACACTGTAGTTGGGAGTTTTTTTAATTATAAAAAAAGCACCATTTGATGTATTCTAGGCACAAAGTGTTTATTTCTTCAAAATTTACTTGAGTGGCTTCAAGTTTAATCCTCTTGGAGCGGGGTGATTTAACATATCACATATAGAAATGACTCCATGGAAGCTGGGAAGTCGCTTCTGCCTTTTCTTCCATTTGGTGACAACATTTTAACAAGGGCTTTTGAAGTATCCTGGGGAGACTTGTCGCACATTGCTGTCAAGAGCAAATAAGTAAAGAGGTAAACTGTCAAGTTACATAAGAAACCTACTGAAGTGCTGCCACTTCATGGGTGAGAAATGCATTTGTGCCCTAACTGTGCTATTTCTGAAACAATGTTATGTGCTGGTTTCATACATAGGATAATCTGTTTAGAGAGTGAGGGCATTTTGTATTAGTAGCTTCATAATATTGCTAGCTTACATTAATTTTTCTTGTTCATTGTGAAGAGATTTTGAACAATTTTTTCTTGTTAATGATGTATTTAAATTGTTGGAAGGGAAGTACAATGGATTTTATTATCACACCAGCATGATTTATAAGTAATTTGATTCAGAATTATTTTGACAAAAACAGTTTTGGAGACCTGTTCTAAGATAAGTGCAAAACTCTCTTTGCAGCATACAAAGAAAAGAGATTTGCTGTCAAAAGAGTCTGGCAATGCTGCAGTCAGCAGTAAGGAAATGAGGGTATTGTATTTGCTGTTTTCTCTAATAGAGGAAATGGAACAAGCACTAATGATCCTGCTGTAGGTCTACTGTATTACAGTTTAATGTCCAGTGCAGGAGAAAGTCAGGGTCATGTTTACTAAGTTGTTATCACCTCAAATTATGCTTTCATCTAACTAAAGAGTCCTTCTTTTGTTTTGGAAACAAGTTATTGCAGTATTAATTTTGAAAAAAATATTTGGAAATAACAATGACAGTGATTAATTAACTTTTCTTTATTTCACAACACTCCACAAACACAGTGTCAAATGCTGCTGTTTTCAAGCTAGTGCTTGCAGTTAATTTTTATTCCAAGAGGCTGACATTTACCAGAGAAGTTGCTGTCTAAGAGCTGATTAAGGATTCAAGAATTTGACATCTTCCTAATTCATCTTAGGCAGAAGGGCAATTTTTCTGTACCTTCATTTATAAGATGCATTGTTGAAAATACTGTGTGAGGAGAGTGCTGCCCCAGCCCAAAGGCTGGGTCTATCTTCCTGATTAACTGATCTTTTGGCCATCATTTGGCAATGGCCTGGCTGTCCATTTTAGAAAACAAGGCACAGAAAACAGCCTCTGTAGCTCTGTGCTGGCACTGAGCATGAGCCTGAGTCTTGGCTTTAGACAGCTACCCATTTCTCTCCTGTATGTTACCAAGCACACTGTTAGCAATTGATAAAGCACAAGTAAAGGAAAAAGACTGGCTTTTCTCAGACTTTAGCCTTTTTTATTATAATTTTTATTGCACGTATTGTGCAAACTGTCATGTGGGAACACGACATCCAAATATCAGTCCCTATGGAAGAACATTAAGTAGCGTACAGTCTGAATCTACAAAATATACATTGTCACTTTAGGAGCCAGGCAGGGCTCTGAAGTGTTCTGAGCTGGAGAAGCTCTTAAAGCAACCTGAATGCCCCACATACTGTGTAGAAACAGTAAAACCCTAGCAATTGCATGCAATGGAAAGGGTCAAGACCTCAATGAAATATGAGGAGGTCTTGCCCCAGAAATTGCCCTGGAGTAAATACCAAAATAGAAAACCATCCATCTGTGCATGAACAAATGGAGGAGAAATCTAGCCGGAACTGCAGAAGTGTCACCAGTAACTACTGCTTTTCATGAAGGCTGTGCAGTCACAGCTGTGTGGATAGGTAGTACATTCTTTTTCTAAGGGCTAAAAGACATCTGGTTAAAAATTATATCAAATTCCCTAAAACTTTTCTAAAGTTTGAGTAAACATACAGAAGTTCAATAACATTTAGAGAATTTCGTGTTGTGAATAGGGCCTGAATGCATCTGTGCAGAAGAAGCCTCCCCCTTGTCCTTTGTGAGGACACCAGCCAGAGGACAGAAGCAGTCCTTGTCCCTGCAGTGTGCTAACAAGGCGGAAAATTGCTTCCCAAAACAAATGGCATAAGTAGCAGCACCTTTGCCAAAGTCACTGCTTTATCCCCAGAAGGATTTGCTGAAGTGTAAAGCAGCCCTTTTCTTCATCCCTCCCCATTCACAGGGTTGTGTTTTTCTGTCTCCCAAGCCTGTTGTGCCTGCAGACCTGAGGACAGGATTGTTTCCCTGTGTCTGGATGTTCCTGCCTTGGTAATCATGGTAAGGATAAAGATACATTGATTGTTCAGAAGTAAACTGAAAATGAACCTGTGAAATTACAGACATTTGCAAAAAAAAAAAATGCTCAACCTTTGTAACTTTGTGCAATTTTTAATCTCCAGTTCCATAGTATTGGACTGATAAGATGCAGGCTCTCAACGAAATGGCTATTTGCAAAATTACATTTTTTCATTAAGAAACTTACCCTAATCTCTGTGCCTGTAGTTTGAGGTAATTTTAAGAGAATTTCTGCTGTCTTTGGGGGATATTCCTCACATGCCAGGGGTGTTGGCATGATCTATTATTGACTGATGCTGATCACTCTTCAACAGGGTGTGTAATAATCTATCAGTCATTGTTACAGATAAGTGGTTTCATTTCTATGGCCCTGAGAGCATGAGTGAATAAAGATTCTTTATTTATTCCCTTGAGATTCCTTGCTGATGTCCTGAAATTTCAGCAACTGTGGATATTTATATCTTGTAATGAGTCTGGTTTTCTCCTTTTTCATTTACTCTTTTGTGACAAGTATTTCCTAATACTCACTTAGAGTATTGTGTTCAGTTCTGGTGTCCTCAACATAAAAAGGACATGGTGCTGTTAGAACATGTCCAGAGGAGGGCCACGAGGATGATCAGGGGACTGGAGCACCTCCCATATGAAGACAGGCTGAGAAAGTTGGGGCTGTTCAGCCTGGAGAAGAGAAGGCTGCATGGAGACCTCATAGCAGCCTTCCAGTATCTGAAGGGGGCCTACAGGGATGCTGGGGAGGGACTATTCATTAGGGACTGTAGTGATAGGACAAGGGGTAACGGGGTGAAACTTAAATAGCAGAGGTTTAGACTGGATATAAGGAAGAAATTCTTTACTGTTAGGGTGGTGAGGTACTGGAATGAGTTGCCCAGGGAGGTTGTGAATGCTCCATCCCTGGCAGTGTTCAAGACCAGGTTGGATGAAGCCTTGGGTGGCATGGTTTAGTGTGAGGTGTCCCTGGCCATGGCAGGGGTGTTGGAACTAGATGATCTTGAGGTCCTTTCCAATCCTAACTATTCTATGATTCTATGATTATTTCCTACTTAAGTATTTCTATTAACATTTGTGTGACTGATTTTATATGCTGTTCTCATATTAGCTTGCTGGCACATGCAAATTGCTTTCTGAACTCTTTACCTCCATTTTTAATGTTTCTCAATAGCTAACAAAACCAGAGTGTCTTGGGTCTTGGCTTTAAATTGCCCACACCCCTGTTTTTCAGTTGTAGTTTTCATTGACTCCTGTGACTGAAGATGCAAACTCTAGCATAGGTGAATAACGAATCTGATATTTTCAGGAATCAGTGCCACTTTACACCACTCCAGAAGACTTGAGTTCATTATGGTACATGTCACTTCATAAGGTAGAAATAATGAAAGGAGATATGCAAGAATCAGAGTGTCTCCTTGATTGGATGACCAGGGGCTTTTCCAGGAGCATAGCCCTTACAGTTTTATTACATGGTGCCTATACGTAGTACACAGCCAGTAGCAGTTCAGTTTTCAGACACTGAGAAATTTGATTTCTTGGTGAACAGTGCTGGATGTGGGGCTTTTGGTGGATTTTCTGACACAAGTTTGTGTACAATAGCAGTGATGAGCAGCAGCTGGAGTGTAAACAAACAGCTTCTTTCATTATTGGAATGGGCCTTTCCCAATACTGCTCAGCTGAATCCATCTGACAAGCAGCAATAGCAGAAAGTCAGTATGCTGTCAATTACAAAGTAAACATACATGTTTTATTGGTTAGGTTTTAAAATTACCTTGCCTTATTGTGATTAGCCATCTGTAAGGTATTATCACACTATTTACTTACTATCATAATTTATGGTAATAAAATATGGTAGTTCTGGATTTTATTTTAGTGTGCAATATTTTACAACTGTAGAGCTAGGTGCCATGAATTATCAGGGCTGCAAGCTAGTCCTTTTTCTTGCATTTGAACTTCACTGATGTTCTTGTATCTTCCTATGTGACACATTAATGCATGTTTTTAAGTTGCTATAAATAACTTTGAAAGGCACGTAATAAAAGCCTCTCAGTTTTAAAGCCTTAAAATTACATCACTCATTTAAAAATTAAGGTTTAATGTAAAACTCCATTATGATGTGATAAGACGTATTATGAAACATTGCTGCT
Source organism: Melopsittacus undulatus (assembly GCF_012275295.1). Classification (NCBI taxonomy): domain Eukaryota; kingdom Metazoa; phylum Chordata; class Aves; order Psittaciformes; family Psittaculidae; genus Melopsittacus; species Melopsittacus undulatus. Next base: position 67,694,973 of record NC_047557.1, on the reverse strand, counting down.
AACAAAATCCAACATGGTTTTCTGTGCTGATACAACACCCTAGAATAAGTTTGCACATGTGACTGTGTGGAAGGATGAATAAGACAACAAACTCACAAACTAGAAACTTAACAGCTCCATGTCTCTCAGAAATGAGAGTTCTGTCTTCCTGCAAACATACTTCATTGAAGGCGTGAGCAGTGCTTCCACCATGCAGAGTGGGGTTCCTGTCCTTTTTCTGCCAGTACAGATGCTAGTGTAGATGTGCACAGCTGGGGTGTGCCAGCATCTTTGCCTTCTCTGCAGGGATTGCTGAAGGAGTGATTCCCCTTCATGTAGGATGCTTTCTGCAAGCCCTGTTCTCTAAATAATGCAGCTCAATGTCATGGGTTGAGCAGTGGCAGTCATTTTTTCTCCTTCTTGTGGCTGGTGCAGTGCTGTGTTTTGACTTCTGGGCTGGGAACAGTTGCTTGGTGGCGGGCATGTTTTGAGGGTGTTTTTGTTCAAGGCCTTTTCTGAGCACGTGCTCCAGCCAGGTGGAGGAGGGGAGTCCGGAAGGAAGGAGAGACAGGACACCTGACCCAGGCTGGCCAATGAGGTATTCCATACCATAGCACGTGATGCCCAGGAGGCAACTGGGAGAGAGGGCTGGAGGGGTGGAGCTCTGGAGGAAAATGGAGGAGGGAGCATGCGGTGCTCGGCCGGGCAGGGTGGAGTGAGTTATGGGTCGGTGGCCGGTGGGGTGTTGTATTCTTTTCGCTTGTTATTGGCTGTATCATTATTATTTGTTGTATTAATGGCAGTGGTGATTTTGTGTTATGCCTTAGCTATTAAACCGTTCTTATCTCAATCCGTGGGGGCTACATTCTTTGGATTTTCCTTCCTAACTCTCCGGGAGTTGGGGGACTTGGTTTAAACCACGACACTCAGTGATGCCATGTACTCTGCACTCAGCTTTGGGTCCTTGCAGAGAGTGGAATAGCAGGGAGGATGGGCTGCTGTAGCTCATGTGAGTGTTATCTCATACTCCAGTAGTTAAAATTATCTCATCATGATGAGCCATCTTGGGTGCTGAAGCACAGAAGGCTGTTACACAGCATGGTGTAACTCTTCATGCTGCCTGTAATCCCATCTGGGACAGGACATATTGGTCGTGAGATTTCTATTTAACTTCAGTTCTTCCCTTGCTTGAAATGTAAGACTTAAGTGGCAGAATTGATGAGGGAGACATGTAAAAGAGAGATCCATCTTCTCCAAGAGGGTTGAAATACATTTGAAAGGGTGGGCAATGGTTCAGTGTCCATTGAAGTCTCGGCAGTATTTATTTTGTAAATTATTGATTCTACTTTTCACTTATCTGCTGTTAAATCAAATGGGTGAGCATAAGCTGCATTTTGTTTGTAAGAATAGCATAGTTTTAGACAAAATACTCTTAACAGATAAGAGATCTGTGATCTCTTTTAATATTTTGAAGGATTTATCTGCATTTCTGTGCAAGCATGATGCCCTGCAATCATTTTTTATGTGTGGTTGTGTAGGACAAACCAGTTGAAAAAAATTTATAAATTCACAGACAAAATTAAAAGCTCTGGTTTCTAGTAAACTCTATATTCTCTGATAGCATGAATAAAAATTTGGTAGCATGCAAAGAAAGCAAGCCAAAGGCAAAAACTTGTAAGTTTTGCCTTTAAATACCCATGGGGTCACTGAAACATGCAGCAAGGATCAGGTCCGCTATGTCACTTTTGAATGTAAAATATTTCTGGTCCTGTATGATTTTACACATATTGCTGTGTGAGACTGCTGCTGTCCTGACATGGGTCATCACAAGTTTTATCAGTGGAGTCTGAAAAGAATGCCCTCTTTAGCCAGAATGCAGATCTACTTCCTTTTCTCCATCTCTGGTAATGCTCTGGAGGAAGCAGCAAACTGAAGCAGCTTTGTGTCTGAGCAGACCATTGAGTGTCTGTTTCAGAAATGCATGGAAGATATTTGTAGTTGTATTTTAGTGATAGGAAGAAAAGTTTAAATAACGTGATGAAGGCTTTTCCCAAACTATCAGGTAAGGCAAGCACAGCAATATAGTTGGCCTAACATTGCTACAACAGCATTTGTGGAGAAATAACTATTGAGATAGCCAGTAAGGCTATATGCCTCTTCTGGGGGGGGGGGGGGGGGGGGGGGGGGGGGGGGGGGGGGGCAGGGGGGGCGCGGGCATAGGGGCTCTGTAGAACCTTCTGCAAAGCAACTTTCTGTAAAAAAAAGAATTATATTCAGTAATTAAGTCTTCCATAAATGTGAGATTTTAGATTTCATTGCAATTTATATATCATGAAACTCATGCTTTAGAGAAAGAGCTTTAACATTTAACCTAGGCACAGCTACAGGTTGTGCAAAAAGGAAATTCATGGTAGTCCTGCAGAGAAGGACTTGGGGGTGTTAGTCAATGAGAAAATGAACATGAGCCAACAGTGTGCACTCACAGCCCAGAAAGCCAACCGTATCCTGGGCTGCATCAAAAGGAGCATGAGCAGCAGGTCAAAGGAAGTGATCCTGCCCCTCTACTCTGCTCTCATGAGACCTCACTTGGAGTATTGTGTGCAGTTCTGGTGTCCTCAACATAAAAAGGACATGGAACTGTTGGAACAAGCCCAGGGGAGGGCCACGAGGATGATCAGGTGACTGGAGCACCTCCCATATGAAGACAGGCTGGGAAAGTTGGGGCTGTTCAGCCTGGAGAAGAGAAGGCTGCATGGAGACCTCATAGCAGCCTTCCAGTATCTGAAAGGGGCCTACAGGGATGCTGGGGAGGGACTATTCATTAGGGACTGTAGTGATAGGACAAGGGGTAACGGGGTGAAACTTAAACAGCAGAGGTTTAGACTGGATATAAGGAAGAAATTCTTTACTGTTAGGGTGGTGAGGTACTGGAATGAGTTGCCCAGGGAGGTTGTGAATGCTCCATCCCTGGCAGTGTTCAAGACCAGGTTGGATGAAGCCTTGGGTGGCATGGTTTAGTGTGAGGTGTCCCTGGCCATGGCAGGGGTGTTGGAACTAGATGATCTTGAGGTCCTTTCCAATCCTAACTATTCTATGATTCTATGATTTTATCATTGTTATTTCCATTTTGAAAATAGGTTCTTAAATAGCCTATATTAGGTTCTTAAATAACCTATATAACGTTGAATGCAAAGTCAAACCTTGGATTTTTTTCATAATACAGGGGCTCTCTCTTCAAAAAACCTGATTTTGATATCTTCAAATCTTCCGTGAAGTCACAATGTGCACAATCCTCCTTGGATATTCCTCCCAGCTTCCTTCAAAAATCCTTGGTTTAGGAATCTCTTTTAACCCTGCTGAATGCACCCTCATAATGGCGGTTGCAGCATTTCACAGCAGTGCTGGGTTGATGGCTGGTTCCCCCTGAGCCTCCTGTAGTGGCTCACCCATATTCTTTTTAACTTGTACTTCATGTTGCTACAATAAAGCACTATTTTTTCTTTCTTCAGGACAAATGAATGGGTACTGTAAAGCAAGTGATTTTGAAATGCATCTTAACTTCCAGATCAGCTTCTGAGAAATTAATTTCCACTTAGTTTTTGGAGTCTCTCCAACTCATCCTCATGAGTGAAATATGGGCATCTGAAGGTGGAACAGAAAATACAAAGCTAATGATCTGGTTCATGTTAGTTAGCTCTCTCTTAATCCTTTGAAAGATTGCATTTCCTATCTCTGGAATTTCCTCTCACTGACAGTTTTTAAAAGAAGCAAGACAATATTTGCCATGCATTATACAGCAAGATTAACTGAAGAAGCAAAAATGATCTATTCACCATCCCTGTAAGCCTCTCGTAATTAGGTCTACAAGCTTTCTAGGACAGGACTGCCTTAGCATTAAGTACAAGAATTCCCACTAAAATTTAAATTGTTTCCCAGAGTAAAGTTAGAAAGGACAAAGGGATCTAATCTTCACCCCTTATCCACCTGTCCGTTTTACTAGCCTCAGAGCCACAAGTACCTAAGAGCTGTAGACCTGCCGTCACTTTGCTCCTGAACAATGAACACTGCTCCTCCCATTCCGCCTTGCACCACGGGAGGGGGGGGGGGGGAGGGGGGGGGGGTTAAGTTAATGGCAGGTACCCCAGTAATCTAAGCTAAGGACCAGATTCTGGGGCTGTTTTCTGATGCCCCTGTCAAGCAAGATGGTGCTCTCAACATGCTCTGTGATTCATCATGCATCAGGCTTTGGAGGCGACAGGAAGCAGTGTAGCTTTGACAGACTGGACGCTGCTCCTTGTGTCACAGACACCACCACATAGATGTGCAAGGCACAACCCCTCAGCTGCACAGCTCCCAGTGTTCCAGCCTCCTGTCAGCTTCCTAATGAAACAAACGCCAGACAGCTGGGTTTAGGTAGGTCTAGATCTGCAACTCATGTGACTTTATCTTCCACAGAAAGCCTTTTATCTGTGAAAGCAAAGATCCATTAAATTCTACCACCCCTCAGGTCTGATGTACTCAATGTGATATAGTTAAACTGTTACACAGAATGTACATGTGGCTTTTTAAAAATAAATTGTTAATTTCTGTGTTACCTTTTAGTTACTGTTCTTCCTGGACTTTTTTTCTGTTGTGTGCTTTTCTTTTTATGGTTTCTTAGAATTGGGTTTTTTCCATGTGAAATACAGACCGGTATGTCTAAATAGTGAAAAATCATAGGCTGGTTTATAGCTTTCTGTGATTTTTCAACTTGATTTGTAAATTTAAATGGTAGAGTTGATGTGCTTGATCTTGGCAAAGAATATTAAATTCTTTAATATTGTAGGGCACAGCTGAGCAAAAGAAATGAAATAATTCACTGGACTGTTGTTTTCAAACACTTCGTCAGAGACTTGGGGTTTAGTTCAGAGCTGTGTCCAGTATGTTGCGTGCTTGGCAAAGGTCTTTGCCCTTTCATGCAGCTTTGGAAATGTGAAAAAAAATTACACCAACCAAATAAGGTAGCACTTTATTCTTCCCTTCTGGTCCTCCCATTGGCAATCATAAGAACAAAAGCCTCCTTCATAGCCCTTCCCCAAAGATTAGCTAAAGTTATTCCTGACACAGCCCCATCCAAAAGTCTGACCTGCAGCCAGAGATGATGAGAAAAGCCTGGCAGCCTTTCAAACATGAGACCCATAAGACCCCAGAGTGCCCACATAAGCTTACCCATAAAAAATTGTGTGAAAAGCCGTGTGTACACAGAAATGTGTCCTTGCCCATGGGGACTGCAGACATGTTTGTCACTGGCAGCTTTCACTGTGTTTCTTGCTCTCTTGCTGTAGGTTAGTGCTGCTCTGCCAACATTGCAGCACTCAGGATAAGTGTGCGGTTTAGTATGGTTAGAGAAAGTGGTTTGTATTTTAGCAATATTCTGAGATTGAATTACATACATGAAAGGAGGTTATCTGCCAGGGCAGGGAGATACAATCCTTCACCAGTGTACTTGGGAGTATCAGAAACCATGTGGACCTTCTATGTCATTCCTACTTTTGATCTTGAGCAAGGAACAGCTTTTGGGCTGATAAGTTACACTGATAACTGAATGCAAAAAGCTGCATGGGAAGCCAGAAATGCTCTCCTTTTCCTTAAAATCTGTGGTTCATATCATGCATCAGGCATGATAGTCCTCACACAGTCCAGCATGCCAGCAGAGAACTGCATAGAAGCATGCGTCTAAAACGTTTGGAGATCAAAGGCACAGGCTCTGAGCCCCACTCTGGATGCAGCACTTGTACTGAAACAAAATTTGATCTAGCTTTATGCTTTATGTCCTTCCTTTCCACTGCAGGTGGATGCTATTGAAGCTAGCCTTTGAAGCTATTTAGGTTTGCACTGGAAGTAACTGCTTGAGATTTGAGAATAAACCACCTTAAATACTGTAATTTTCTTCAGCTGTTAATCATTTTAAGATCTCCTTGATTTTATACCTAACTGCATAAAATTTATTTGAAATTAACAAAGAAGTATACAAGAGTGAAATAGTCAAGATGTATTCTTCTGAGAAACTGTTAAGACCCTTCTTTCTGTTATGTTTGGCAATGCAGGCAATTGTACTCAACATTTCATGTTAATTAGATTAATGGGTTGCTGTTTCTGTAATGACACAGACATATGGGACTTTAGAGTCAGAATGACTGGCTGGTGCCCTGCTTCACCTCATGCTCACCAACAGGGAAGGGCTCGTTGGAAATGTGACTCTCCAGGGAAGTCTTGGATGCAGTGATCACGAGATGGTTGAATTCGAGGTCCTCAGGACAGTGAGAAGAGCATGCAGCAAGCTCACTGCCCTGGACTTCAAGAGAGCAGACTTTGGCCTCTTCAGGAGCCTGCTTAGCAAGATCACATGGGATATAGCCCTAGAGGGCAGGAGGGCACAAGACTCTTGGCTACTATTCAAGGATCACCTGCTACAAGCTCAGGAGTGTTGCATCCCGACCAGAAGGAAGTGCAGCAGGAGGGCCAGGAGACCTCCTTGGATGGATAAGGAGCTGCTGAGAAAAATTCACAGGAAAAAAGAGGCTTATAAAAGGTGGAAGCAAGGACAGGTGGCCTGGGATGAATACAGGGATGTTGTCTGGGTAGTTAGGGTCCAAGTTAGGAAAGCTAAGGCCCAACTGCAGCTAAACTTGGCAAGGGATGTCAAAGATAACAGGAGGGGATTTTATAGGTATGTAACAGCTAAAAAACAGAGTAGGGACAATGTAGGCCCCCTCCAGAAGCTTTCGGGAGAACTGGCTACACAGGACTTAGAGAAGGCTGAGGTTCTGAATGGCTTTTTTGCCTCTGTCTTCACTGGCAAAGGCTCTGACCGCACCACCCAAGTCTTGGAAAGCGGATGCAAGGGACTGTGAAAACCTAGACCTTGGGCTCACTGTACGAGAGGATCTGGTTCGAGGCCATATTAACAACCTGAATGTACACAAGTCCATGGGCCCTGAGGAAATCTGTCCGTGGGTCCTGAAGGAGCTGGCGAATGAAGTTGCAAAGCCACTGGCCATCATATTTGAAAAATCATGGCAGACAGGTGAAGTTCCTGATGACTGGAAAAAGGGAAATATAACCCCCATTTTCAAGAAGGGGAATATGAATGACCCAGGGAACTACAGACCAGTCAGTCTCACCTCTATGTCTGGCAAAATCTGGGAGCAGATTCTCCTCGAAGGCATGCTAAGGCACATGAAAAACAACAATGTGCTTGGTGACATCCAGAGTGGCTTCACTAAGGGGAAATACTGCCTGACTAATATGGTGGCCTTCTATGGTGGGGCTACAAAAATGATGGACAGGGGCAGGACAGTTGACGTCATCTACCTGGACTTGTTCAAAGCATGTCACACTGTCCCACATGACATCCTTGTCTCTAAATTGGAGTGTCATCAATTTGATAGGGGGACCACTCGGTTGATAAAGAACTGGCTGGATGGTCGCACGCAAAGAGTTGTGGTCAACAGTTCAATGTTCAGCTGGAGACCAGTAACGAGTGGTATCCTTCAGGGATCGGTGTTGGGACCGGTCTTGTTTAATATCTTTGTTGCTGACATGGACAGTGGGATTGAGTGCACCCTCAGCAAGTTTGCCGATGACACCAAGATGTGCGGTTCAGTTGATATGCTACAGGGAAGGAATGCCATTCAGAGGGACCTTGACACGCTTGTGAGGTGGGCTGATGCCAACCTCATGAAGTTTAACCATGTCAAGTGCAAGGTCCTACACCTGGGTCGGAGCAATCCCAGGCACAGCTACAGGTTGTGCAAAAAGGAAATTCATGGTAGTCCTGCAGAGAAGGACTTGGGGGTGTTAGTCAATGAGAAAATGAACATGAGCCAACAGTGTGCACTCACAGCCCAGAAAGCCAACCGTATCCTGGGCTGCATCAAAAGGAGCATGAGCAGCAGGTCAAAGGAAGTGATCCTGCCCCTCTATTCTGCTCTCATGAGACCTCACTTGGAGTATTGTGTGCAGTTCTGGTGTCCTCAACATAAAAAGGACATGGAACTGTTGGAACAAGCCCAGGGGAGGGCCACGAGGATGATCAGGTGACTGGAGCACCTCCCATATGAAGACAGGCTGAGAAAGTTGGGGCTGTTCAGCCTGGAGAAGAGAAGGCTGCATGGAGACCTCATAGCAGCCTTCCAGTATCTGAAGGGGGCCTACAGGGATGCTGGGGAGGGACTATTCATTAGGGACTGTAGTGATAGGACAAGGGGTAACGGGGTGAAACTTAAATAGCAGAGGTTTTGACTGGATGTAAGGAAGAAATTCTTTAGTGTTAGGGTGGTGAGGTACTGGAATGAGTTGCCCAGGGAGGTTGTGAATGCTCCATCCCTGGCAGTGTTCAAGACCAGGTTGGATGAAGCCTTGGGTGGCATGGTTTAGTGTGAGGTGTCCCTGGCCATGGCAGGGGTGTTGGAACTAGATGATCTTGAGGTCCTTTCCAACCCTAACTATTCTATGATTCTATGATCCTATGACTTACTAATGTATAGTGACCAGGGGACACTGTGCATGAGATAGCTCTGAAATCTGCTCTTGTCCTGTCCTGGAAAATACCACTCACATCATTTGCAACTTATGGGGAAGATTTTGTTTTTGAAAGAGAAAGATATGACTTTCTTTAGTGATTTGCGTGGTGGCTGTCCAGTGTCAGTAGGTTCAATCTCTTGTTACCTTCTAGCCCTAGTAATATTTGCTTTGAATTGTGAGCTGGTATCCCTGTTGCAGTGGACAGGAAAGAAGCTCCAGTAGATCAAGCGTTATGTGCACTGGAACACCCATCTCTACACCTGTCTGTTATTTGACCACAAGAAAAGGCTCTAGTTTTCCCATCCTCACAACCGAGGTACAAATGCACAGCTGCACATGGATGTGATGTCAGTGTGATGCACATTCTTAATTTTGCACATGCGTATAAAAGGTTAAATGCATGTGCTTTCTTTTAAGAAAAACATATCTGGTTTAATTCTGTGTACTGTGTGCTGGTATATATGTATATGTATGCAGTCATCCATGTAACATGGTAATCTGTAATTTAACACTGGCTGATCTCAGTAGGCTCTGTAGTATTTTTTTTTTTGTGGAAAGTAATGAGCTTTTACCCACAGTTTAGATGCATACTGTTACAATTCTGTGATAAAAGCTTCCAAAACCTAGGATGTGGTAGTTCAAACACAATGCAGTTAAGACAATTACGTTTGCTAAAGAGGTAACTCCTGCAGTAAATGTAATTTTAATGGTAGAAAATGATGGCATTTCATCAGTATTATATTTTTTAGTTATTCCTGATAAATCTTACATTTGACAGTGCGCCTGATAGTGTCTGTTTCCTTGTTTGGAAATTGTTACATCTGAAACTGTTCTGCCTTTGTTTAACCATACTTGTCTAAATACAGTTACTCTCATCTCTGCAAGCTAACTGAAGCTGAATGCTGAATGCTGATTGCATGTAACTGCCATGGTTTGACCTCCCCACACTTGGAACGTTGCCTGAATAGTTGTGGCTGTCACAGTGAGGAGCCTTTTCCTAATTTCTAGCCTAAAGATATTCATAGCTAGTTTCTGATTGTTGTTAGGATTTTTTCTTTTGTGTCAAGAAACCCTTATCTTAAACCCCTTCCTTCCACCAGTTCTGGTGTTTACCATTACATAGCTGTAGAAAGTGGCCACTTGGTTTTACTTGCACTGCTGAACAAGGCGAGTTTAGTGTCATTTCGTAGCACAGCAGCCTCTCCAGTCCTCCATTGACCCCTAATTCTTCAGAAGAAGCTCCCTCACATGACTTGGAAGAGTTTTAGCTGCTTTGCCTTTGGATTAAATTTCCTTATTTCCTTCCATTTTGCATTTCTCGTATTCCATTTCCTTCAGTGCGACCATCACCTAAAACAGTAATTGATCTGAAGTTGTATCAAATACTTTACTGAAATCCAGACACATTCATGTCTGTGATTGTTGCATGAAGTTAAGGTGATCAAAACCTTTGAAGATAAGGATTTTCTGTGGGCAAAGCATTGCTTTCTTCTTCAGCAGTGATGTTCACACTCACAATGCTGTTGTACCCAGTGCAGTTGTGGTTTTATAACCACACTTGGGCTTGGACTTCTTTTGCTTATTTATACCATAAAACACAGTGAAAGGTCTTGAATTTCTAATTGGATGCCTTCTCATCATATTTCACACCCATAATTCAAGTCATAGAAAGCCAGAAGCCTCTATTATTAGAAACACCTATAAATGATGGCATTATAAGGAGTGAGCTGGTGAAAGCTAGGGTGTTAAGAAGGGACATAATTTTCAATCACTCTGCTTCTAGTGCTTCAGTTAGATTGTGTTCTCATTGTGATCAGTAGAAATGTAGATGATTATTTGAATGAGGTCAAAATAGATTGTTTCTATTAATGCAGATTTAATTTTAGATTCAGAGATGTGAGCTTAAAAGTTTTTTATCCAAGTTGACATTCTTGTTTCTCATTGCATACTTTAATTTTATTTACTAAGATTTTGAGAAAAAGAATTTTTATAAGCAAGATTTTAATACCATTATCCCCTGAATTTGGAATTTACTCTGTAGGAATAAATACATTTTATATCTCATACTGATTGCCAGAGCAATCAATAAAGATCAAACTGTAGGCCAGTTTCCTAATTATCCTGCAGCTGTATTTTAGTAGATTAAATAGATTTAACCCTAATCTTTAAGTCTCTTCTACACTGTATAAAAAGCACAACCCTAAATTAAAATATAAAAATCAAAATATATTGCTACTCTATCTGTCTCCATCCCCTAGAATGCAGTGATAGCATGCTACTTAATGATTGCCACTGAATTTAATTCCAGAGTTTCCAACTCTAAGAGTTACAGCATTGATTGTACATTGATCCAGGCTACAGAAATATCTTATTTGCATTAAGAATACAATCTGTCCACAAAGTCAAAATACCAAGGTTTTATACTTAATTCCATAACCACGAGTTCTCGTAAAATATCTGTGTGCCTGAGGGTCTCTTCTCTTATAAATACAGGCTGAGAGAGTTGGGCTTGTTCAGTCTGGAAACAAGAAGCCTCTGGAGACACCTTACAACAGCCTTCCAGTACCTAAAAATGGCCTACAGGAAATCTGGAGAGGGACTTTTTACAAGGGTGTGTAGTGACAGGACAAGGGGGAATGGACTTAAGCTGAAAGAGGGTAGATTTAGATTAGATACAAGGAAGAAATTCTTTACTGTGAGGGTGGTGGGACACTGGAACAGGTTGCCCAGAGAAAGTGTTACTGCCCCATCCCTGGAAGTGTTCAAGGCCTGGCTGGATGAGGACTTGAGCAACTTGATCTAGTGGAAGTTTAGCTTGGATATAAGTAAGAAGTTCTTCACTGTAAGGGTGGTGAGGTACTGGCATGGGTTGCCCAAGGAAGTTGTGAATGCTCCATCCCTGGCAGTGCTCCAGGCCAGGTTGGTCAGAGCTTTGGGTGACATGGTCTAGTGTGAGGTATTTCTGCCCCTGGCAGGTGGGTTGGAACTAGATGATCTTAAGGTCCTTTCCAACACTAACTGTTCTATGATTCTATGATTCTATGTTACCTAGCACAACAGATTTGTTCCAGTCAAATATTTTTGCATGTTTTTTCTGAACCCTGGGAGGAATATGGCACAATAACTGAGAAACAGAAATTAGTTTTTTTGTAGGTTCTTTGGAGATATCCATTATAACTGCAAAATCTGGAATGAAATTAAAATAGATCCGCACAGAAACTAGAAAAGATATGTGTGGAAACAGGATTCTGAACATTATTCACTGACAAAAAAAAAAGAATTCTAGATAAAATCTCTTCATTTGTCTTCCAATATAAGTAGATCTCATAAGGAAGAGTATTTCTAACCTTTTTGTACATTGGATATCAATGAATCAACAGGAAAATTTCTTTGTTGGACAGAAATTAAACATCCCCACCCCATTTGCATCTGTTGCTGACCTTTCTGAAAACAGAGGAGCTGGTAGTAAATTCAGGTTTACAATTCAGCATTTCTCAGCTAGAACATGGTATTTCAGAATTCCACTCATTCAAAAAAATAAAATTTGCCTGCCTTAATAAAGTTGTCACACTCCTCAGCAGAATGTGAATTGTTCTTTTGCTTTTAAGAGCCTACACAAACCTTTCCAGAAAACTTATATTATATGCAATTCGAGATAGCTTTCAAAAGAAGCAGTTACCAACACAATAGAAATTTCCACAGCCTGTCATCCTGAGCTCCTCTTTCTAGGAGATAAGAATTTTTTAACTCCTTCCTGCTCTGTTCTTGCAGACATTACTCATTTTTATGTTTGTTGTTTTTTTTTTTTTAATATATGATTTATTCACAAATATTGCTGGTACCTTGTCTAGTGCAACAAAATTGTTTGCTCTTAATGTCATCCCCAGGAGAAAAATTCTGCAATGGAAACCTGGATCTTTCTTACCTTGAAAATGTACCTTACAAATTCCAGCTGTTTCGGGGATCCTAAACAACCTTCCATGAAGATTTTTTGATTTGGTTTGGTTTGGGTAGTTTTGGTTGGGTGGATGGGTGGGTGGGCAAGGTATTCTTGTTTGCTTTCTTTAGATGAAGAGGGCACTGAGTGATTATGGGAGAGCTATAGAAGACTTTTTTTTCTGGTTTTGACTATAAATTCCATGTTGCAAAAACATGAAAAGGTTGGATAGCTGGCAAATCTAGCCAGCTATCTTGAATGAGGAGGTGGCTGAGGTATGGTGTTGCTGCAGAAGCAATACATTGTTTCCCTTCCTCACTTCAGAATAAGAGAGTGTATGTGGGACAGTACTGTGAGACTGGGATCAGTCCAAGCTTGCACACCACTGAAACAGGCCTTTGGATAGCATGGAGTGAGGGCTCACCTCCAGCAGATGAGAAAGTGGAAATAAATGTAAACACTGCTACACATGTAAACCTTGAGGACTGTGCTGTTTATAACTACATTTTATAAAAGTCTGTAACAAAAGTTTGGTTTTGGGTTTTTTTTTTTGGCAGTATGTGATCTATGCAGCTGTTTCTTGAATGTAAGATCAATATTAGGGTTAGCAAGTGGGGCTACAGCCCAAGCTTCACAATTCAAGGAAAAGAGTGCAATTAACCCAAAACAGTATCTGTGAGTTATTTATGCATAAATATGAATTCACATGCAAAAATATAAGTATTTAATACAATGATGTATTAAAAATTACAGACTTTTTATATGCATGTTCAGGAAGATAGTTTCACAAATGAGCACTACTTTAATTATGACATCTCTGTTGGTGATAGTAAATGAGCTATGTCACTCTCTGTCAGCAATGCCAATTAGCTTTCAACAGCCAACACACATATTAAATTGTGCCAGCCTTCAAAATAAAGTGACCAGTTTCAAACTGCCTGATGGAAATAATCTTTGGCTTGACTAATAAAGAGTTGTTTTGACAGTGCTATTTTACCCAAGACTGTTCTAAAAATTGGAACAGTATACACAACTGAGTTTTGAGGAGTCCTTGGTATGGGTTGATTAACAACTGTAACTGTACTGTACAAGCAGAAAAAAAACACCTTATGCTTCACAAGTAAGTGGTATAGATTCTAACCTACCCACTTAAGAGTTACATTCTTTTATGAAATATCCCTCTTCAAAAGGGAGAGGAATTAATTAAATGCCATGAAAGACAGTGCTTTGATTAGAATATGGAAAAATAAATTACTGCAAGAAAACTAAAATATGTTGGTATAGAATGAACAGATGTGTAATTTTATCTAATTAGGGCGTTATATAATGGCCCCGTTATAGGTATAGTAGAGCTATGGTTAGCAAATTTTTGTGGCTAGCAAAAACCTAACACTGCCATGAACAGTTTTCCTCACCTAAATGGCTCTCTGGTCCTGGAGGTCATTGGGGCCTGAGCTAGAAGCTTCAGATCTTTTCTAAATTGTGTTTTTCATTTGTATATTTTTATTTCCTAATGGCACAACCAAAGACATTACTGGCTCTCAAAGCATTATTTGCTTTTCCGTAACCTACTTGGAATACAGAATCTGATTCTTTTTTAGACTTTATAGAATAATTGTAATGTTGCTGAAGTTTGTATTCCATACAGGGTTGGCAGATTGATAAAATAACTTCTGCAGAGTTATGCCATTGGCTTGAAGGAAGAACCCTGATTTTGCAAAATTCCTTTCTGCTTCCTTTTAAATGTGCTAGAATGGCATTAATTCACAAAGACACCTACAGTGGATTTATGAAGCATTTGAGGGTTTTTTTTTAGCTTTGTCTTAAAATAATCGTATCTCTAATACTTTTAAAATATTTTTCATATTTTAAAGTTAAAAACTCTTGCTTAATATATATATTCTTTTTCATGTTTGTTTATAACATGACTGGTCAATAAAAGCAAAAAATTCTGAAGACAGGGAGTGAGTAGAACAAAGTAGAATAGCAATGTAATGTGCTTGTAATGCTGTCTTCAGACCACTATACAGACAGCAAAACCTCAGGACACTTTGGAGGGCTATGAGAGCTGCTCTGTGGGAAGTCAGCCAAGCAGAGAGGTGCTGAGCTGTGCAAAACTATAGGGGTGTAGTGTGTACCAGTACCAAGGGCAGGACTACTAGTTTTCAGCTTTTGTTTTCCAGAGGGGGCTGTCTGTGGTTGCTTTTTAGCTCTCTTGTTATTTTTTTTGCAACTCCTCCTTGTAGAGGGAAAAAAGTGTACTGCACCTCAGGAGTTTTCACAGATCAGGTCACACATTAAGTAATTTCTGCCCACTGCAATTTTGTGAAATTACTCTGCATCTAGTATCATGGTTCTTTTGAACTTCATCACAAATGACTGAGTTTTCTCAAAAGAATGTATACCCTTCACGTTTTTGTTATGCAACCAGACAGGGAGCAGGCACGCTGGGGTGTGTGGTAGGTACTGCGAGGGGCCTGGGCAATTGCAGGAAGAAAAACATCATCTGCATCCTAGTTATGCAGAAAAAGACAGTTTTAAGCAGAGTGGCTGTATGAGGAAAATTATTAATGTATGTTAATTCTTCACTGAATAAAAGATCTACAAGTGGGCTGCTCTTCTGTATGGATTTGAGAAGCCACTATAGCAGAGCTCTTCAATCTGCTCTGATGTTGTAGACTACTTATAGTTTAAGAGGAGAATTTCATGCCACTGTGAACAGTTAGCTCTCTGTACAAACCTGCTTGCTTGGGATTTGTGTGGGAAGGTGTGTGTGTTATCCTCTCCTACATATGTCAGATTGTACAGAACTGACTGTACATGGTTTGCTGTGATCACACCTGGTGTAGTGTTGCCATCCTCAAGGTTGCTTCACTCTTCTAAAAGGAGGAACATTCAAAAGATAGAATTGTTTTCAAATGTAGAATAAAATTATTGTGGAGATTGCAGCTGAAACTTTATATGAATGTTTGCTTAATTTAGAACTTGCTTTTTGAGCTATCTAATAACTTTGAATATAGTAGACCAGCAAAGAAAATAAACACTTGAATTTATGCATCTATGCAGATGCATTTCTTCTTACTTTTTAATAGTACACAGATCTATTATCTGAATTCATAAAACAAATTACTTGTGTTAATGCATACTTATACAAAGTACAAAGGCAAATATTGTTTGTTCTACTGAAACAATATTCTGTTAAATGAGTTTAACTAAACTAATTGAAGTTTTATGAAAATGTCTGGAAGCCAATCTATTAAGTAGCAGACATAATAGCATACTCCAGTTTCCCAGAGCAACCAGTAAAAGCAAGAGAAGTGCAAAGAATAGTCTTTCTGCAAGATGTTTGGAGAAGCTTTCGTTACTTGGTGCCTTTCTATGACTCCATTTTGTTGTTATCTATATACAGACATCCAAAACTTGCTCAAATACATCCATAAAAGAAATCAATGTTGATTTTGCTTTCTGTAAATATGCTATTTTGTTCATTCAATCCCAAAGCCAGTGTGACTGGAGTAAGGGAATGGTGGCAGAGGGAAGATTATGCTGTGTATATGAGTTGATTTCACACTTTTGTTACTGGTACCTTAGTGATTCCCGTGCAGCTGGGTTCTGACACTATCACAGACAGTGTCTTTTTTTAAAGCTCTTTAAGTAAGAATTCTCAGAAGTACTTCTGCAACACCTCTCAAAACAATCCTTGCATTTCCAAAATAATTTTAATTATCATCTTCTGTTTTATGACAACAACAAAGAGCAAAAGGAACTCTTACACAGCAAGTAGAAAGAAGCTTAAATGAAAAAAAAAAACAAACAAAAACCAAAACGCCACAAAATAAAAATAAATAAGAAAACCCCACCCAAAACAAACAAAAAAAACCCCTTTCTGCTGTAGTCACAATTAAAGTCACAGAAGTTGTTCAGTTATGAGTTGCTGTTGCATACCACGGGAATAAAGGCCAAGAAGAAAGCAATGAAGGCTGCCTTTATTTTAACTGGTAAGCCTTTCAGAAAATGGCTTGTATATTATTCCCACCTAGTGTCATTCTAAGTCTGTCCTCAGCATTTATCAAAGAGTAGTAAGACTGTCAGATTCAATTTTGCTAGAATACATTTATCCCAGATTATCTGAGATAGTCTACACTAATAATACAGTACCCCACTATATCTCTGAAGCACAGTCAGTTCACCTGCCTGCCCTACTTACATCTCTTTGGTCTAGGCGATTGAAAAAGAAGTGTGATCATAGGGTGCACAAATGTATTTTTTCACTGTTTATTTCCCTTACACGTAAATTCACTAATTTAATACAAACTGCATAGGGTTTTCTTTTTCTTTTTACTTGTTTATTCTCTTTTGCTAAATAGAATAGCCATATGTTCCTTAAAATCAGTACTGTCTCTATTTTTAGCACCTGCCTTGATGTGGTTCAAAAAAACTGTAAAATCAGAGGAGAAGGAGAAGGTACATGAGAAAGAATAATTTCTCTTCCCTGTGTCACTAGCCAGCTGCTCAGATGAAACTGGTGTGCATAGAGAAGACTTTTTTCACAAGGTTTTCTTCCACAGGCCTTGCTGTGAGATGCTGTGGAGGCCTCTCTCCCATCCACATCTCATCAAGCCAGATGAAATGCTGTTATTCTACAATCAAATTTTGCATTTTACTATGTAGATGTTACAGGACTTAACTAGAACTAAATATATCCATGTAGTGTTGTCATGGAAATAGAGAATTTTGATGAAAATACAGATTTTCTGCATACTGAAACACCTTATTTCAGTAACACAAATTAACAAAGCTGCAATCAGACAACTGCCATGCCTTTATTTGCTTTTAGAGGTTGGCATTATCTACTGAAGGAAAAAAAAGAGGACATTTTAGCTGCTCTGAGAGTATCATGTCATGATCACATATTATGTGCATGCTATGTTAAACTGTTGTACAGCACTATGCATCTAAAAACTCCTTATCCATCCATAGAATTCAACTGGTGTTCCGAGTCTTGTCCATACTAATAGGTGGGGAAAGTGATGTAATTCAGCCATGCTTAGATCATAAAGTGTGTCCATACACTGCTCTTGGTTTATACCTGAGACCTTATCTTCTAGTTTAATCACACCATTCAGTAACTAAGAGACAAAGCATACAAATAGTACAGCACAGGCTATCTATTTTGCAATGACATTACACAATGCCCATAGCTATACTTCAAACTGGGAGAGTCTTTGAACTTACACTGCAGAGGCACTACCTGCAAAAGAACATGATGCTTCTTGAAATTAGTATGTGAAAAATAAAGTGAAGAGCAATCAAAATAGAGTATATATAAATTGAAATAAATGTTATACAAAGTGAATTATGCCAGTTCAACTAGTTCTGTTTCTAAATCAAGATAGTTTAATTCAGAATGCTGTTCTCATATCAACAAAACAATGTAATTACCAAGTAGTTTTCAATAGCACTACATGGGGAACAGAGCTGTTGGGATTGGCGAAAATTTGCCAGCAAGTCCCAGTGTATTTACCAAGAAAGGGGGCAATGTTGAAAATGGACACAGTCTTGGAAGGTCCCATTCAACAGGAGATACATTCAGTGAATGATGGGTGTCTCAGCCTCGAGGACAGAAGGTCACTGAATGCACTGGAGAACTTTATAACAAGTTTGTTTGGAGGCAGGTACCTTTTACAGAAGTCCAGCCAGCAGTCTTTCCCCTTGGGAGGCTGGGGATCCACAAGTCTAACTGGTACTTTTTTATGGTTGAAGAATAAGGTTTCTGCATCGGTGAAAACAGTGCAGGGAGGGTGGGGAAAGTAAGGTGTCCATTTTGCCCATCTATATGTTAGCTCACAAAAAAGCTATTGTTCTTATTGGCCAAACTCCACAAAATTTGACAGAAAGCTAGGTTTCAAATGTAAGAGATGCTAACAGGAGGTCTGCTAAACCCATGACCTGACAGCTTGAGCAGGCCCAGCCACCTGCGTGGCTGGACCACATACCACAGTGCCCAAATATGAAGTCAAGAAAAAGAAACAGTGGTAGAGAGACAGAGCAGCAGGGACTGAGATTAAGGGATTGCAGCAACCATGATGTATCTCTGTGGCCACAGGGAATGGTCAAAGGAGGTACTGTGGGTGGGCAGGAATTCTGGGCTAGGATGCTGGGGAGACAAGGGGAGGTGTGGAGGGGAGGGTAGGAGTAGGTGTTGTGAGGAGTGGACACAACAGAGAGCTCAGACTGTTGTAGTAGCAGTCTTTGAAAGATGTGGACCAGGTTGTTGAGGCAATTCATGTTTGTTGGGCACCCCATCCTGCCAGTTTTCTGCAAATGGTGGATTAGGTAGAGAAGGCAAATTTTTCTATGTGGGGTCTTATGAGTCTGTAATAAAAAAAAAGAGTTTATGATGCAAGTTCAATAGAAATTTGTTAAAAAGTCGGTCAGTCATGAGGTACAAGCGTGGTTAGCAGATGTGACTGGTTATGGTTCTTGCTATGTCTGAGAAGGAGCCCTGTGAGCTATTCTCACTTTATGCCTTAAAAGAGAGGAAAAGTTGGACACAGCTCTCAAAATTCTTCCCAAATTTCCCTTCCTCAAAAATGCAATTCTGGGAAGAGAAGAAAATGTTGATGTTTACAGCCTCACAACGTAAAATGCTTTTAAGACTCTGGACATGTATAAAAAAGGAATTCCTTAAAGACTGCAGACTTAGCTGGAAAAATTCTCATCACAAATCTGGTCGAAGATTTTTTGTATAAATGAATAGGAAATGTCTGCTTTCCACCAAGCAGCCATGAAATGTCTGAACCTTCTCACTCTGACAGAGTCAGCTAAACAGATTTGCAGCACATGAACATATATCAGTGTTCAGACATCTCTTTGTGCCCTCTCCAACTTGATTGCTTTTGGTGTACTCCCTCTGCTCCACTATTACCTCTGCATGTCAAACACATAACTGCTGCGGTGTGGAAGCATCTTTGCTACAGTTATGTCTCCACTAGTGGATAAAGATATATTTTTATCCAGGATGAACATGATCGTGTGAAACCATGCAGAAACAACCCCGTTAAATGACATAGCAGCATTAAATACATCAGTTTTCTTACACTGTTGCCTGTTTTTACCTTGGATAACTGATTAGCTATCTCACTGTAGAAAACACAGCTGGGGCAAGCACTTGGATTTCACTGTGAAGCAGAGGAGAGTCTGTCCCGTGTTTAGCAGTAGCAGTCATCTTTCTCCTTCTTTAGTTGCTGGTGTAGTGCTGTGTTTTTGACTTTCGGCATGGGAACAGTGCAGATAACAACCGTTTGTCATGTGCTGCATAACAGTGGACACACACTTTTTTTAAAGTGAAAACACAGCTGAAAGAGATGCTACTGAAATGTAGATTTCAAATAAGGTAATCTGATTCTACCCTTGAGCATCTTTCAAGGCTTCAGAGGTTTCTGCTGGATATTATATCAACAAGAAATGCAGAATGTGATTAACTAGTTTATAATTTTCTTGTCTATCAATATGTTATGTATTTTTTCTATGTCTGTCTATAGCAGTGTAAGAAGCAGCCATATATTCCAGAAATTCTTTTTTCCACCAGTGCAAGGCAGGAACAGCATCTTAAAAGGAATTCAGAGGTGAATAAATTCACATGTACTGCATGTACTTTAGCAAGCAGGTGGATTTTTGAGACTCTGTAATTGGGCTGTTTTAAAACCTTTGAGAAGTCTGCTCCAGGGACCTTAAATATTTTATAAGTGGCCCAGGACACATACTGCATCTCTTGTACTCAAAGGTATCTGTTTAATAGTTGTATGTCCATTTTATAATCTCAGAATGTTGTAACATGCAGAAACTACCTTCCTCTGAGGCAGATTTTGTATCTCAGCATCTGTTAGATTATTTGCTAGAAGCTACCACTGTATTTAAGTCAATAACACTTGCCAAGATGTTTTTCTTCTCAAATGGATGTGATGCTAATTTTGCCTTCCCAAATTTTGGTTTGTTATTCAGATTACAATATGCATTCAAAGTTCCTGCACTGCACAGGTTTGAAGAAAAAAAGCTGCTGAACATTAGTGTAGTGACTCTGTGCTCCACACAGTGCAAATTATTAACGTCCTGATATAGATTATTAGGAAAATGTTAACTCATGCTTGACCATAGCATCTTGTTCTCATTTAAATGTTTTAACTTGCTCTTTTCCTAGTACCTGCATGCAAATGGGATTGTGCATCGTGACTTGAAGCCAGAAAATCTACTCTATGCAACACCGGCACCAGATGCACCTCTAAAAATCGGTGAGCAGCATCATATATATGCTTCCCTAATTCCTTTGTACCAGTAATATGTGCTAATTGATGTTTACAGTCTCACTACCACTTTATTCAAAGCTAATGCTTATACTCAAATGAATAGCATGTTACTTCTTCAGCAGTACTTTCTGGTTTTAAACCAATACTAAACAATGTGCTTGCTTAGAGAATTTATAGACAGAATTGTTCAGAATGTGTCAGAGAATGAAGAGCTCAGGAGGAACAAAAAGGATAATGAGATAAGCATACAACTGTGTGAACTTCTGTGCCCTGTTTTTTTTTAAACTAGTATATTAAAAGGAAAGATTCATTGGCATGAAAGAACAAAGGTGCAGATAAATGGCAGAAAGCAAACTGAGCAATGCTAACTTCTGTTTTGAAGACAAATTTGAGGGATAAGAAGTGATCTTTGCAAAGAGCATAGGGAAGCTATCTGAGGCACGGTCAGCACCAAGGGGACGATGAGAAGGGCCAAGATGAGATCAGGCTCTCCTGAATGGGGACATATTATACCAGTTCTGTTGGGCATGGTCACTGGTCGAAAAGGGCATGACCTCCAAAAATGCTAGGTATGCCAAGTATTCGCTTTAGCAAAGAGAGGCTCTGTGCAATCCTCCTGAGTTGTATGTAACCAGTTTGGAAAGACCACCTTGTGCTCTCTTACCAGAGAACATGGGAGCACACAAGGAGTGAGTGTTGCCATGTTCATCAGGCTGGTGTTCATCCTGGGTTTCAGGAGCTAGATTTCCACCAAATAGTCTCAGCAATTTCGTATAAATTTCTAGGAAACTCTGTCATCTCAGGATGATGGTATCTTAATTTACATTTTATCCTAGCTTTTATCTTTCCTGGAAAAGCTCTGACAGCTGTAACACACTAGATTAATGCAGCACCCAGTGACCTTGGTTTGACAGGCAGAGTGGTGTAGGGGTTCCTGAAGTGTTTTCCTAAATGCTCTGATTCTTCATCTTATAGAATCATAGAATAGTTAGGGTTGGAAAGGACCTCAAGATCATCTAGTTCCAACACCCCTGCCATGGCCAGGGACACCTCACACTGAACCGTATCACTCAAGGCTTCATCCAACCTGGTCTTGAACACTGCCAGGGATGGAGCATTCACAACCTCCCTGGGCAACCCATTCCAGTACCTCACCACCCTAACAGTAAAGAATTTCTTCCTTATATCCAGTCTAAACCTCTGCTGTTTAAGTTTCACCCCGTTACCCCTTTCAACCCATTACTATCACTACAGTCCCTAATGAATAGTCCCTCCCCAGAATCCCTGTAGGCCCCCTTCAGATACTGGAAGGCTGCTATGAGGTCTCCACGCAGCCTTCTCTTCTCCAGGCTGAAAAGCCCCAACTTTCTCAGCCTGTCTTCATATGGGAGGTGCTCCAGTCACCTGATCCTCCTCGTGGCCCTTCTCTGGACTTGTTCTAACAGTTCCATGTCCTTTTTATGTTGAGGACACCAGAACTGCACACAATACTCCAAGTGAGGTCTCATGAGAGCAGAGTAGAGGGGCAGGATCACCTCCTTCAACCTGCTGGTCACACTTCTTTTGATGCAGCCCAAAATACGGTTGACTTTCTGGGCTGTAAGCGCACGCTGCCGACTCATGTTCATTTTCTCAGTTAATATTATTGTTGTTTAAATTGACATCTGGTTTACACAAAGTATTTATAAAAGTAAAAGTTATTTCTGTTTGGGTAAATAATAATACATAAATGATAAGCATTTAGGGAGAAGTTAACCCGAACTATGCATTTCTGGAATAAAAGATGAACTTTTTTTATCATGATCTTGAGTCAAAATATTCACTTTGTTATTCACTGTAATGAAACAAAAATATTTTTATTTTACACCTTTTAAAGCAAAATTATTGTCACCTGAATTAAAGTCTGAAGAAGTTCAGTTTCTTCTCAATGAAAACTAACAGTTTATAAAGACTTTGGCTTTCATGCCTTTTAAAAAACTGGATCATGCAAGTACGATGTGTAAATCGTGAGAGCTCTTCCTGTCTAAGCAGTAATTCAGGGCAGAAACACGGCAAAAAGGGATGATCATCACTTCTCCTGGCACAAGCTCTATGTCTCTAGAAGCCTTTTATCAAAGTATTGCTGTGATTTTGTCTTGCAGGACTGTATATTCTGATCCTTATCCAAGAAATTACTGATGTATAATTTTATATCCAAAATTGTTCTGTTAATTTTATTGGATTACTCACAAAGGGAAGGTAAATATGTACCTAAAATACATTTCTGGATCACTGCTTTTATGCCTTTAGGCATACCATTTTATTGACTTTGTGCAGTCTTTGGGATAAAGTACAAGTTATATTTCTGTCAAGCAAGAGCCAGGAGTACTCATTTGCATGCACAAATTTTGCCTCCAGATCGTAGTCTGGATAGATTCTTTAAACTGATCCTCATCTCTGGAAATGACAGTATTGTTCATTCAATGCATAAATATCCACTTAATTACATATACAATATAAAAAAGGAAAAAAAAAAGTGATTTTACAAGGAAGTAAGAACATTAATATTCTTAAACAATCTTAACAGCTGACTTTGGACTTTCCAAGATTGTGGAAGACCAGGTGACCATGAAGACAGTTTGTGGAACTCCAGGATATTGTGGTATGTTGTTTTATTACTTCCAATATGCTGCACTTAATGTGAGGATGTTACATTTTCTCTTTCCAAGGTGAAATGCTTCATCCTAGAGTCAAATATCCAAAAGCCCCTAAAAAGCAGAAATAAAAAACTAATTTTCAGAACTTGCACTGGATTAAGTTTCTCTAAACTCATATTCTGTAGCACTGAAGCTTAATAATAAAAATATATGTCATGGTGCAAGTTCGTTACTCACAAGGCAGTAAGTTCAACCATTGTAAAAATGCTGAAATTACTAAAATAATGCTGGAGAGTTATCAGCAGGAATTTGAACTATGAAAGGCATAGTGGAAACCATGAAAAATGTATACAGCTCATAGCAATTATGAATATTTGAATATTGATTACAATTAATTTATCCTAAATCAAATTATTACTTAAGGTAGGGTCATAAATTAACGTATTACACAAAGATGGTAATTTTAATTCCTTTAGCAATTTAGAAAATAGGAAATTATATACTTGATGATGTTGGGTTTATATGGCCTTTGAGGATACTTTCTACTTCTTTAAATTGTGTTTCATCTCATGGTTTTACATGCTTCTGTTTTACACACAGTTCATGCTTCTCAGTTAGAAAGTGAATGCTACAGTTGACGTAGGTGTAATATCTGGCAAACAATGCCATAGCTGTGCTATATGTCAGATACCATTATTCCACAGATGATATAACTAAAACCAACCCTAAAAAAAGTCTAAAACCAGAGTTCAAGAACATAACCCACCACAGCAGGAAGAAAGGAGGCATACAACTGACCTTAAGAAAAAAAAAGTTAAGAAGGTGCTGCCAGTCCTGGTGACCATTCCCTCGGGATGGGGAGAGCATTTTGCTCTGAGGCTGTGGCAGGTGCTCATCCTGCTGCCAGCAGGGTTGTGTCCAGGCTGCATCCCCTCTACACAGCAGACCTTCTTCAGCAGTGGCATTGCTAGGTCAGAAGGGACAGCAAGGGATGCTACATCTGTATGGCAAGCCTCTGGCCTGTGTGCCAGGGCAGACCTCTGGTGTGTCTTGGCTCAGTTCTGTGTGGTGGATGCCAAGCTGAGCAGGCAGCCACTGGCCAGAGCCTCTGAGTACGTGGCAGCTTTCAGCAGGGCATCCTGGGGATGCTGTCGGGCTGCAAGTACAGCATCCTTATGCACAACTTCACGATCAGAACCAGGTCAGATAGCTCCCCACATATGCAGAAGCTCACCTGGACTCCTGGAACCAGAAAATGAGCCAGAAATGGATCCTCCGATGCCAGAACATGCAAAAGAAGAAGCCACTCTGTTAAAAGAGGATTGCAGCTGCTTCTGCAGTCTGCTGAGCCTTCATTGCAAGACCCTTTCATGTCAGCAAGTCAGCTAATGGCCAGAGAGGCTAGTGATCTTGATTACACCAGGGTAAGCTTGCTGGGCTACCCACTGAGAATGCTAATCTTGAGCAAACAATGTGATCTTGTGGAGAAGCCTATTTCTGTCAGTCTCACTAAACTCCAGATTCTGAATGGGCTTCTTCAAGAGGCTGCAAGCTGCTAGCAGTGTTCTGGATGGTAGGGATATCTGGTAGTTTTGGACAGAGCTGAGCTAAGCCATGTGGAAACTGGACACTTGGCATTTGTTTTTATAACTGTAAAGCAAAACATTGGAGAAGACCAGAAGATTACTCTGCTGTTTCATATTACAGGTGATAAGGCAATTAAGGTAACACATCCATTACATCATATGTCATTGTCTGCCAAGCACATACAGGCACCAAGTATGCTTTAGAAGTAGCACTGAATTCCAGTCAGTTTCATAAAACTGTACTTCACATATTAGCCATTAATGTTCTGGTTGACAGTTATACTACAAATGCCACAAAACTGTAGATGGTATTTAGCCCTTTTTATGACTGTCTTTTTATACTATAAAAATAAGACAAGGTTTATTCCCACAGAAGAGCTCTGAGAGTGACAATGTCTTGCTGGGGAAGTTTGAGACTGAATTCCTGTGCTGAGAAGACAGGAGCTTTGTGCCTGCAGACATGCACCTGCAATCCTTGTTTTGTAACCCAAGTTAAAACTGACCATGCAGAATTCCTGCTGTCTGGAAAATATACAAAGATTACTTTCCAGAAGTGGAGGAAATACAGTGAGAAATTGTTAAAATGCTAAATTGAACTATGAATAATTGATAGTCACAGACTGCCAACTCCCACATTCTGCCCACCCAGCTATCAGCAGCTTTTCTAGAAAGGACACAGCAACAAAAACACCTACAGGAGTCTGGGTCCTTTTCATCAAGACTTACCAATCTACAGTCCCTGGGACATGCAGTATGGTGCAGAGGACTGAAAGCAGGAAGATGGCCCCAAAGAACTTAACTTGCTGAGACACTGTGCTTTCAGTGAACTTAACAAGAAGGGCATAAGTGATTACTGACAGTAGCAGAAAATAAGCATAAAACGAAGCCACTGCAGAGCAGTGATTCATATGTTACAGCCAACATCTAAACTAATAACAGTGTATCAGTCAAATCCAAACAAACTTCTGGAAATACTGAAAAATCATATTTACAAAATTTATAGCTGTGTAATCACAGTCCAGATGGCAAGGCAAACCTAAATAGACAAATCTTTGGTCTCTTTTATGAACATTTTGCAATACCACAGAGAAGAAAAGCCAAAGAAGGGCAGAAAGTGTCTTCAGCCCTTATTCTGAGCAAGAAGACATCCGAAGAAACATTGTCTTCTCTAGAGAAGAAGCATATCGGCCATTAACGGAAAAACTCTTATTTACTTTAGAACCCCTCACATGGCATTAACTAACATGACAGGAAGAATAGTGGTTAACATCTCTTTTCTTAATCTGTCTCCATCTCTTTCTCTGAGGTCATTGGCTGCTTTGCCTGTAAGCTGTCCTGTTCACTACAGGCTGACGAGATAAAATCAGTTGGGACCTAGTGTCATTTCTCAAAACCAGCTCCTCTCTGTTTGTCAGTTTACCTATAAGAAGAATAGGAAGGCAGGGGAAAATCTGTAGTTAGATTGGTAAATTTTTGTCCAGGTTTTGTACCATGTAGCAACAGGGAATAATGTTCTTTGTCTTCAATATTAATGCTTTGTAAAAATGTTTGATGAGGTGGTGGACTCAAGGGCTGTGCTGCCATCCTGTACATTGATGGATATTAATGCAGTTACAGTGGTAACTGAGAAGAAGGCCTACTGACATGGGGAATTGTGTCTCAAAGTTGTCTTCGTAATTATTTTTTCCAATTTGTTGGGTATTTTTGTCTGCGGCCAAAAAGTGAGAGAAGGAAGGTTCTTGCCCCCCTCACAATATTAATCACTTCCATTTTGTCCTCTGGAGATGTGGCATTTCCATCCTGCCACCTCAGAAGCTTTGCCCAGGGTGTTTTGCCCAGTCAGAGGCAAACCTCGAGGGTGCACAGAGCTATTAGCCCTGATGGTGAGAGGGCCAGGGGCACTCCAGGTAGGCACATCACAGTCTGAGTGTGCAACTGTGTCCATTTTTAGTCACATACAACAGCAACAAATACTGTTTGATACTGGGGGATGGTCTACTCAGATTTTCTTGAGGAGTATTTGTCAAACTACCCTGCCAGAGATTAACTCATCTTTACCCTTGCAGTGCCAGAGTCCCCCAGGATGGCCTGGCCTTCCTGCCTGCTCTGCACTGCAGCAGAAGCAATTGCCTGAGATAGTCATGTCTTGCCTTACAATCAAAACAGAATACAAAAAATAAAAAGTAATTTGAAACCAAAATCCACTTTTAATGCTTTAACATGATTTCAATTGCTTTATACTCAGTGAAAGAAGTTGTTTGCCTAATTAAATGCTTAAAAGAGAGGGCCCTAAGTTTAAAAAAAAAACACTTAGGAATGTGCATGGGGTTTAAATTGACTTTGTGATTGATATTTCTGCATTCAACTTTCATTTTCTGAGATATGTTTTGTCATCGGCAGCTCCAGAGATACTACGGGGATGTGCCTATGGCCCTGAAGTGGACATGTGGTCTCTGGGAATTATCACCTACATCCTGTAAGTGTAGACAGTGCTACAGAGTGATTCAGTTGTAAGCATCTGCTGTGCTGTGAGTTGAAAACATAAGATCCTGAACTTTAATGGTGATATTCCTAATCTTTCTTAAGGAAGTAAAATCCTAGAGAACGATGGCAAAACACTGAGGTTTCATGTTTGATAAATACAACACTTCCTGAACAGCAGGAATAGCATAAAAGTGTCAGAAAGCATAACATGAGATTTTTTTCTCATTAACTGTGAGATATATTATGATCCTAAATAGCTTCTCAACTGCAGATGGGACAAGGAGAAGTTAAGGTGCTTGCAGTAGTTTCACATTGCCTGTGAATATTCCCAAATGCAGCTGCCCCATTTGTATCAGCTACAGACACTGCTACAGCTTCGTCTGCAGCACCAGTGTTGTTGTCCCACAGCATCACAGCCAGGAAGCAGGGAGCAATCCTGGGCTCCATCTGCAAATCAGTCCAATGGGTTAAATGACTAATGAAGTGTTCTACTTCTGACAAGGTAACCAGAGACACTGCTAACAGAAGGCTGTTAGTGGTGATGGCCATACATACAGTTGAAGTTGCAACTGCAGAAAATTTTCAAGCAGTAAAGGTAGCCACTTGCATTGCAATTATTTTATTGTATCGATGGAATCTGTCCAAGGAAGAGTATTGAGAACTAAAAAATGTATCTGATGCATTGACCCTTCTCTTAACGGGAATTAATAACTGATTCCCTTGGAAGCATCAATACTAAGCTGGATTGTGTGGTTGTATGCAATACTTGCATAATGCCTTTTATGGGAAGAAAATGGGATTTTACACTTACACCTTAAAGATGCAGAGGATTTTATGCATTCCAACCATTTTCTTTCCACTTCTAGGACTCATTAACTATGTCCAGCAAGTATAGTGTGAAATAATACAATTATTTTCTTTATGTTTTCTAAAGAAAGAATTGTATTTTCTAGGGCTTATGCTAAAAGTACTTGTAAGGATATATAAACACTGAAGACACTATAGTTAATATCAGAAAACATGTTTTGTTCTGTAAATCAGCTCTCCATTTGAGTGCCTATAAATAATAGGCTACGTTATTTCTGTCTATCATTTTGTTATCTGCTACTTTTAAAATGTGAACCTTTGCCTCAAACCCTGACTCAAGTCTTTAGTAGGTTCACATCTCAGATATTGGCAGGTAATCATTTTTCATCAGTTCTCTGGTCCATGCATAGCAGAAAGATATGAAATTTGCCAGCAGGGTTGTCCCTGAGATTGAAGAGGTACCTTTTGATGTCCCTTTACAAAAATACCTAGATTAAGCACTGGGATTGTCTAGTTACTCAGTGCCTAAAGGATCACTGCTGTGCCAGGGGAGGTTTAGACTCGATACTAGGAAGAATTTATTTGCTGCAAGGGTGGTCAGGCACTGGAACAGGCTGCTGGGCCAGTGGTGGAGTCACCGTCCTTGGAAGTGTTCAAAATACATGTAGAGGAGGCCCTCAGTGACATGGTTTGGTGGTGGACTTGGCAGTACTGACTGGGTAATGGTTGGACTTGATGGTCTTAAAGGCCTTTCCAGCTGGGCTGATTCTGTGAAGACCTACTGATGATAGATGTCATCATTCTAGAGAATCACAGAATCCCAAGGGTTGGAAGGGACCTCAAAAGATCATCTAGTCCAACCCCCCTGCAAGAGCAGGGTAACCTAGAGTACATCACACAGGAACTTGTCCAGGCAGACCTTGGATATCTCCAATGTAGGAGACTCCACAACCCTCTGGGCAACCTGTTCCAGTGCTCTGTCACTCTTACAGTAAAAAAGTTCTTCCTGATGTTAACGTGGAACTTCCTATGCTCCAGTTTACACCCATTGTCCCTTGTCCTATCACTGGATATCACTGAAAAAAAACTAGCTCCATCATCCTGACACCCACCCTTTACATATTTGTAAACACTGAAGAGGTCACCCCTCAGTCTCCTCCAAGCTAAAGAGACCCAGCTCCCTCAGCCTCTCCTCATAAGGGAGGTGTTCCACTCCCTTCATCACCTTTGTGGCTCTGCGCTGGACTCTTTCAAGCAATTCCCTGTCCTTCTTGAACTGAGGGGCCCAGAACTGAACGCAATATTCCAGATGTGGCCTCACCAGGGCAGAGTAGAGGGGGAGGAGAACCTCTCTTGCCCTACTAACCACACCCTTTCTAATGCATCCTAGGATGCCATTTGCCTTCTTGGCCACAAGGGCACATTGCTGGCTCATGGTCACCCTCCTATGCACCAGGACCCTCAGGTCCCTTTCTTCTTCACTCATTTCCAGCAGGTCAACCCCCAACCTGTACTGGTACATGGGGTTGTTCTTCCCCAGATGCAAGACTCTACACTTGCCCTTGTTGAATTTCATCAAGTTTCTCCCCGCCCAACTCTCCAGCCTGTCCAGGTCTCGCTGAATGGCAACACAGCCTTCTGGTGTGTCAGCCACTCCTCCCAATTTAGTGTCATCAGCGAACTTGCTGAGGGTACACTTGGTTCCCTCATCCAGGTTGTTGATGAAAATATTAAACAGCACTGGTCCCAGCACCGACCCCTGACGCACTCTGCTAGTCACAGACCTCCAGCTAGATTCTGCCCCACTGACCACAACTCTCTGCCTTCTTCCTTTCAACCAGTTCTTGATCCACCTCACTACCTGATCATCAAACTCACACTTCCTTAGCTTATCTATGAGGATGCTGTGGGTGACAGTATCAAATGCCTTACTGAAATCAAGAAAAAACACATCTACTGCTCTACCATCATCCCTCCACCTAGTTAACTTCCTCATAGAAGGCTGTAAAGTTGGTCAAACATGACTTCCCCCTGATAAAACCATGTTGGCTGTTCCTAATGACCCGTCATCCTTGATATGACTAGAGATGGCATCAAGAATAAGTTGTTCCATCACCTTTCCAGGGATAGAGGTAAGGCTGACAGGTCTATAATTACCTGGGTCCTCCTTCTTGCCCTTCTTATAGACTGGCGTGACATTTGCCATCCTCCAATCCTCAGCCACCTCTCCCGTTTCCCATGACTTACCAAAGATTATGGAGAGTGACCTAGCAATGACCTTCACCAGCTCCCTCAGCACCCGTGGATGTATTCCATCCAGACCCATCGATTTATAGATGTCCAGATTGTATAACTGATCCCTAACCCAATCCTCATCTACCAAAGCAAACTCCTCCTTTGTCCTGACTCATTCTGGGATAATAGGAATCTGGGACCCCTGGGGAGAGTCTGCAGGAGTAAAGACAGAGGCAAAGAAGGCATTCAGCACCTCTGCCTTCTTAATATCCTCTGTCTCCAGGGCACCCACCTCATTCAGCAACGGGCCTGTATTGCCTCTTGTGTTAGTTTTATTTGCTATGTATTTGAAGAAGCCCTTTCTATTGTCCTTAAGCCGACTAGCTAGATAATGTTCCAAGGTTCCAATTAGCTGTCCTGATTGCCTTCCTACATCCTCTAACAACTGTCCTATATTCCTCCCAAGTGGCCAGCCCCTCCTTCCATAATCTGTAGGTTCTCCTTTTCCACTTGAGTTTGCCCAGCAGCTCCTTGTTTAACCACGCTGGTCTCCTAGCTCCCTTACTTGATTTCCTACCCACTGGGACACTCCAATCCTGAGCTTGGAAGAAGTGGTCCTTGAATGCTGACCAACTATCATGAGCCCCTTTACCACCTAGTACCCTTTCCCATGGGACTTCCCTTAGCAGTTGATTGAACAGGCCAAAGTTGGCCCTTCAGAAATCCAGAACTGTGGCCTTGCTAGGTATCCTCTTCTTCCCACACAGGATCCTAAACTCCACCATCTCATGGTCACTGCAGCCAAGGCTGCCATTGATCATCACTGCTTCAATCAAACCCTCCTTGTTGGTGAGTACTTAATCTAGCAGCGCTCCTCTCCTAGTTGGTTTGTCCACCATTTGCGTTAAGAAGTTATCGTCAATGCACTGGAGGAACCTCCTAGACTGTGAATGATTGGCTGTGTGAGTCTTCCAGCAAATATCAAGGTAGTTAAAATCCCCCATGAGGATCAAAGCATGTAGTCGCGAGGCTACTTTCAGTTGCCTGTAGAAAGCCTCATCAACTCCTTCATCCTGATCAGGAGGTCTATAATAGACTCCCACAACTGTATCATCTGTACCAGCCTGTCCCTTAATTCGTACCCACAGGCATTCCACTTTCTCCTCATCTGCCCCTGGAGAGGACTCAATACATTCTAGTTGCTCTCTCACATAAAGAGCAACTCCACCACCTTGCTTTGCTGACCTATCTTTCCTAAAAAGGACATAGCCATCCATGACAACATTCCAGTCATGTGAGCTATCCCACCATGTCTCTGTAATTGCCACTAGATCACAACCTTTAGACGGCACACAGACTTCTAACTCCTCGTGTTTATTCCCCATGCTGCGTGCATTGGTGTACAGGCATTTCAGGGAGCGAGCAGAGCACCTCCTCGGGAGGCAGGAGGCCTTCTGGTCTTCATTAATACTAGAGCAATGCCCCACCAGTTCAAACCCAGCTACAACCCCCTCGCACTTTGAATCTAACCTGAAGCTGTGTGAGTTAGCTCTGCTAACTCTTGTCCTACTACCCTTTTTCACCTGCGGGACAGGGTCTAAACTATCCTTTCCCACAAATGAAACAAGAGATTGATAGTCCTCCCTAGTCTGCCATCCTTTAAGCCCTAGCATGTTTCTCTTGAGCTTGTCCCCAGCAGGCCCAGTTAAATCCCCTCCCCCCTTCATATCTAGTTTAAAGCCCTGTCAATAAACCCTGCTAACTCCTCCCCCAAAAACCTTTTTCCCCTCTGGGACTGGTGGATCCCACCTGCCACCAGCAAACCAGGTGTCTCATATAGCAGCCCATGACTGAAAAACCCAAGCTACATTTATGCTTTTAACAGCAAAGAGGATCAGTCCTTTTGTATTCCTGCAGCATGTTAGAAATTCTTGCAGCTACTACACATCTGAGATGCAGATAGTTGTCAACAGAGAGGCTGTGCCTGTAGTCAAAATCACATGGATTTCACTGCTAATCACTGCCAAAGCTGGAAGGGATCTCTAAAGGTCATCCCACTCAAAACAAGTGTAACCTGTTGCTCAAGTCCATGTTCAGTGAAGTCTTGAACTCCTCCAAGCATGGTGAGTCTGCAGTGTCTTTTGTCAGCCTCCTTCAGTGTCTGACTACCCTCAAATCTAGTATAAATATGTGCAGTTATCCCACCTATTTACAACTGTTGTCTAACTGCATATAATGATCTGTTAACTATTTTTCCTTAATTGTAGGTCTAGTTCATAGAATCATAGAATCAACTAGACACAGCTTGAGGCCATTAGTGTGATAGTTCTATCACACTAATTCAAGGTGATTTTTTATTAACTCACTTAAAAGGACACAAAACACTGTCTAGTTATTTCTAATTGGTTTTGAAGCTTTTTGCATTGATTTTCTTCATTTAATAGTTAAAAATTAATCGGCATAATACAATGAAATTTCATAATAAAATGAAATGAAGAGCAGCCACCCTGGGTCTTACCCTAGCTTAATTTTTATAATTTGAAATGGCACCTTTAGTTTTATTCAGCTAATTTGGCATGTAGCGAAAAATCTGTCTGCTAAAACAAAAATGTTAATAAGACAACGGTAGGTGATAGTAGTGAGTTGCAATGAAAATATTTTCAGGAGAAAATAGAGAATCGCTTAGAAGGCTTACAACACAGTCTCAACAGGCCTTAAACATGATCTTACTGTAGGTCATCAGTTACCTGGTATCTAGAAGATAGCTTTAGCTTAACCAGTTAGTGGCCCAACAATGCACTCAGCCAACTCAGCAAAGGTGCTCCATGGGAACAGGAGCTGACCTAACAAACTCAGAATTGGTGGTGAGAGAGGCCGGGAAACAGAATGGGGAGCAGCAGAGGGACTGTGACCAGCTCCCACCCACTTAAGCACACAGTGTTTTGGAGGTTGGATCCTTCTGTTTTAATCTCTCTCTGCCAGACTTAGAAATTAATAAATGCTCAGAATGTGCTTATGGTGGAAGTTTTCTCCTCTTCAGCAGTACAGAGTGATGCAGCTGCTCTATCTGTGGATACACAGCACTCCCAAAACCACATTTCTTCCTTTTACATCTGTCTCCTTTTTCAAGACAGGAATCGCATGTATTGGGTTTCAAAATATAAAACTGACTTAAAATGGAAGGTCACATTTTTTAGATTCTTTATGGTCTGCTGTTACTTTCCTGCCACAATGTCATTGTTTGTTGCATTTTCTGGAGGCAGAGTAGCAGACAGACTTCCTGTTCCGCTCAGAGTATCTATTAGTTGAATAGGAAATTAATTTTTAAACATCTGATTATGTGTGCAAGCATGATTAAAGAGCAATGAAGCAATTAAAAAAAAATTACATTATATAAGTGGAAATTGCTTCTGTGAGCTCACTTTCCCCAGAGCCAGCACTGTGAATCTTTTGGGGGTCTGTATTATTTAGTATATTCATAAATACAGCCATAGTGAGATTACAAAATTTTTTTATAATATATAGGTTATCTAAGTAAAGATGAGGGCTGATTATCAAAACCTGCTGGAGGTTTTTACATTTTGTGGATGATAGGATGACTGAATATACAGTGATGAACATAATCAAAAACCAGTCCAGGAAATCTAAAAACTAAATTCACAGGTAAATTATAGTTCCTCTGCTAATTCTTATCCTTCAGGGAAGAGCTACAAGGTTTCTGATAATTGCTCTATGACATACCTGTGCTTACAATCAAAAAATGCAGATCCAAGGCCAGGGTTTTTAGCAAAGAAATGTAGATTAAAATAGAAAACATCATTACACTAATCTGCAACTCTGTGGTGTGCCCATGATGAATGGTGTTTGCACTCACTTCAAAAAGTCATACACTAGATAAGGCCCACAGAAGATGGCAGGGATGAGCAAAGGTTTCAGACTGATGAATGATAAAATAGTCTAACGTACTTCAGCCTGAGACCAGCAGAACAAAGAACTGCTATAAAATCTAGAAGGTAAATAGATAGCAACTGTTGCATGGCTACTCTTATGATAACTCCCTGTATTAAAAGTTCCAATTACAGACATGTAAAAATGGAAAATTTACAGTTTGATCAGCCTTTCCCAGTGCTTATGAATGCTTCTGACCATGTTATACTATGCTCTGTAGAATCAGTTCCATGTCTGGTTCCCCAAAGTGGTCTACAGGACATGAAATAGGGAAAGATAACAGTAAAAACTGTTTCTAACAACCCAAGATGAAGTAATTTTTGAAATATTTCTTTCTTTTTCACCCTTGCAGACTTTGTGGATTTGAACCATTTTATGATGAAAGGGGAGATCAGTACATGTTTAAGAGAATCCTGAACTGTGAATATGACTTTGTATCCCCCTGGTGGGATGATGTGTCTCTGAATGCCAAGGATTTAGTAAGTAAAGCAAAAATGAGACTGCAGAGTAACTTTGCTGATATGTATTTGGCTAATATTATTTCCACTGAGAAAAAGAGTCCATTTTTGGGTGGAGGCAGAGTGATTTGTTAATTAATTGTACCGATGGCTCGTTGGTTTTCTTCTTATTTCTGGTATATGATAGTGCTGCGATATATCCCCTGTTAGTCCAGTGCTGAAATTTTGCACTCAAACCCATGGATGTTCAGGTATTTATGTGATCTAATCCACAGATTGCAGGCAGCTGTCACAGTGTTCATGTATGCCTGCCTTTCAGGCTAGTTCTGAGGTGCTTTGTCAGTCCCCTTTGCAAGGCAACCACCTTCGGGGAACAAAGACAGAAGTCCTGTATTTTGTGCAGTTTTCAAGTCTGAACCTTGGAGGAAGAATATAAAATGAGTGAAGCCCCACTCACCCTACTTTTCCTCACAGCATTTTTCTGTCTATGTAAGCTTTCTTTCAGTAGATGAGGAAAGACTGATCACTTTAAAATATTAGCAAAATTCAAGGGTTGGCGTGCTACCTAGACCTTATGCTTATATTACTGGATAAAGTAAACTGGATCCAGGAGGCATTGATCTGCAGAGAGGTATTCTTGGGTTTGATTTTTAGTCAAATTTAACTTGCACAATTCAGTGATTTCATTAGCACTGAAGAAACAAGTGCTCAGTTCCATATTGCTTATACAAACTGTGCCACAAAAGTTTTAAAGTACTTCATAATGCCTCAAATGGAAAAACTGGAGAAGTTCAAAATACGTTTTAGTTGTTGTATTAGATGTGAAGTTTTTTTGAGGTAAAAAAAATATCATTTACTGTTGTGTCATCAAAACCCAGATAAACAGCAGCTTGCAGCAAGGCTGCTCATTCATTGTATGCAGAGAGCTTTGGTCCAAACTGGTGCCTACCATTTTGCTAAAGTTCAGAGTTCCAAGTTTGAAAACTACAGCAACTTGTAGATAAGGATAATGTTCAAGGCTCTTGAAACCCATGCTCTGGGCAGTTATAGTTCGGTTGAAGCAATCTTGTTAACTTGACCTCTTCTGTGGATGCACAGCATCATGATGCCGGTTCTCCTGCACCTACTTCAGGGTACAATATTTCTTTAATAGTCCTTTGTGGGGAAACTTCAGAGAGCCCTCAGATGAGTCCTCCCTTCACATGTGGGCACAATGCAGTGATGCAGCCGTGTGGCATCACTCACGCTCTGCTTCAACAGGACACAGAGTATGGAAAATTGCATAAATGTGGTTCTGCTGAGTACCACCGTGTACTTCTTTACTCCATTCTCACCCTTCTGTTTTTTAAAACACCACTTGTCCAGCAAAATCCATGAAATCCAGCTTGGCTGGACACACTTGTACCTAGCAGTTTGTACAGTTCCACTCCCAGAGGTACATATGCAGTATGCTGTTCTCGAAAACATTCCATTGTTCCTACTTCTGTGTTTGGAGAGGTGCAGCTTCCCTGGTCTTGGTAATAGAAAGAATGGCATAACAGCATTAGTTTCAGAGTTGGCTAAGAGAGTAATAATTGTACAGTACTTTTTGTTACATGATGTTTTACAGCTACTGAAAGAATCATTTCATTTGTTACGTACCTAGCAGTGACTGCATGGTACGAGTCTGCATGAGTTGCATTCACTAGAATTTAAACTTTCAGATTCACTTTAAACCTTGTCCAGGTGTAAAAGTGGAGGTACTGCTAAGAGAACTGCTTGTCTGGGGGTATTTTGAGAGTCTTGTTAGGGTTTACATGACAATTCAGACAAACATATCTGTGGCGGATACAGGCCAGATTAGTACATACTTTTACAAATGTTGTTAGCCAGTTGTTTCTTTTTCTCCTCCCCCTTAGTGGCTGTCTTAGATGTTATTTATGGAGGACCAAGAATGCCAGAAACAACATACGTGAAAAGATCTGCACACGAATTGTTGTTGGCCTCTTAGAAGCACATCCTAGGATGCTTTCCAAACCAAAACCAAAGCCCCAAAACCGTAAAGTCTGGCTAAAGTAAATGAAGTTTAACAGTCTTCTGTATATCTTCCTTGTGATGCAGGTTAAAAAGTTGATTGTTTTAGATCCCAAGAAACGTCTTACCACTCTACAGGCTTTGCAGCACCCATGGGTCACAGGGAAGGCAGCAAACTTTGCACATATGGACAATGCACAAAAGAAACTTCAAGAATTCAATGCTCGGCGTAAACTTAAGGCAAGTCTCTGGATATGGTCTCTGATTTGGCCATAAAAGCACACAGTTAGACCAGTAGCCTTTTAGAAACCTTGCACACTTTCCGAGACAACATTCTATAGAGTTATGGAAGTTTTTCATTTCACTGATGACAATTAAGAAGTTGAAGCTGGTTTAGTTGATGTCTGCAGCCAAACAAAAATGTGTGAAGTTGATTGAAAACTCGTCTACACAGAGAGAACTGCTGAGCATGCACACAGCTTTTGCAATTTCCTACCTTTTTTCCTTTCTTCCTTCCTTTCTTCCCTTCTTCCTTCCTTCTGTGCATCTGTCTGTCCTGTACTGCTTACACATCTTTAAAGTACTGACCAGAAAGAACACAGTTCTGAGTGGTTTCTTCATGAGCATCGATAATTCTGGAAGTTATTTAGTCTACTACAGCTTATTTTTTTCTGTAAGCTGCCCTCAGTTTCTATACCAATCAGTGCAAAGCAGGAGCTTAAGCTATCCTTTTGTATGATCTAGAATTAGCATTTCAGACATGCAAGTCCATAAAATGTGTGCATTGAGATTAACAGGCCCAAAGCATGCATTTGCAGGTACCTCTGATAGCAAATGTGCAATAGCATTCTTTCATCTGGAAATGAGGTGCTGCAAGGCAGGAATGAAGGTGGGATCTGTGCGGAAAATAACATCAGGCTCTGAGTCACCATTATGCTCTTTTACCATCTAGTCTACATATCTACTACAGGAAGAAGCAGGGAAACATTTTTAGGTGAAAACAGCAGGCAGCTGGGCATCTAACTAAAAAACTTTGGGAAACATTCTCCTCCCCTACTCTCTTCTTCAGTTGTGTCTGCCTGGGAGAGACTTCCAGGGATATTTCAGCACAGGAATTATTACACTGAAGCTGTCATTGTGGCCCTGGGGAATAACAGTAAAACACATCTCATCTGAGAGCTTTTTAGCTCCTATGGAAAAAAAAAACAAACCAACAACAACAAAAACCCACAAAAAAACAAAACACAGAAACAATGACCCTTAACTTTGGTTTTGCTCATTTTTCAGTATTACTAGGGAATGGTGACAGGGAATCTGTACAGAACAAAGAATAAAGCTTTGTCATTTACCAAGGTCTCAGACAGTGTAGATATAATTCACAATGACACTTTGCCCATGCAGAACATGTTCTATTCAAGAAGAGTTCTGTAGCCTTACAGTATGCCTGCTCATTATTCACTGAAGATGCCATGCAACATTGTTATGTCAAAATTATTTCAGAGCATGAGCAGAATCATAAATTTGATTAATTCCATGTAAGCTGTTACATTCATCACCCAGGAAGTCACAGACAAATGCATGTCTTTTCTGCATTTTTTTTATTTTGATTCTCTATATTTTTACACCTTTGATGCCCAGTGATATTTTTGGTTTGATGCACAGAGTTGTCATAAACAGAGATCAGTATTTCTGCTCCCCACCTCTGTATGTTTGAGGTTTTTTAAGGCAATAAAACTTTTCAAGGCAAAGGCTTAATGTATGTCTTAATTTTGTGACATTTTATATGGGAGAGTTTGTCCCTCGTGTGTGTGTATACACATGCATACGAAATCGCCTGTATCCTCTACACCATTGTGCTTGGCATAGACGATAGTCACCAGTGATATATGACTTTCCCTTATGAACTGTGGAATAATTAATGATAATATTATTATTACTATGACAGAAGGTAGCTTTCTTTTTGCCATGTAACTTCAACAAGAGAAATCTGAAGTAGTGTCTAAAAACAAATGCAGCATGTGAAGCTGAAAAAAAAAATCTGTTAATGTTGGCCAACTTGTAATCATGTGAATGCAGCAATTTTATAGAATAATAGAATAGTAAGGGTTGGAAAGGACCTTAAGATCATCTAGTTCCAAACCCCATGCCATGGGCAGGGACACCTCCCACTAAACGATGTCACCCAAGGCTCTGTCCAACCTAGCCTTATACCTCAATCCAGTACTTCAGATGGCCTTCTAAATGTGTCCAGGCTCAGGGAGGTATCCAAATGTAACATTACCATGAAGACTAAACACAGTTATATTCCCTAACAGGATGACGCAAATATTGCAGTGCTGACAGACTATGTCCTTTAAGGAATGTTTACTTGATCCTCTCTTTCTCAGGCTGCAGTAAAAGCTGTGGTGGCATCAACTCGCCTTGGCAGCGCCAGCAGTCACAGTGCACATGACAGCAACAAGCCCAGCCATAACCTGTCTCCTGTCCATGACAGCAAACCTGAAGAGAAATCTATTCAGGAAGCAGAAGCAGCTCCAAAAGAAATGCCTTAGGTCAACATGCTTCCTTGTTTCAGTTGAAATCTGTCATTACATACACCAGCTTACTTGTCATTCAGCAAGAGAGATTCATAAGCTTGGTTTGTCTGGTTCTGCTTAAGGGTGCCAAATACACTGGCTGGTGATCCTACCTTCAATGCATGTGACTGATTATGAAAATAGTAAACAGTTCCATAAGGCATGTCATGGAAACAGTGTTATTTGCAGTAATACCAGCAGGTAAAATCATGGGGATGAATAACTACCTATTATAATGTGTATACTTCATATACATGTATCTAGTGTTTCTAGATAGCACTTGAAATGAAATACTACTTAATTTGTCTTCTGTATGTTGGTGAGTTTCTTTGAATTGCTTCCTTCCAGATTCATAATCTTGCAGCAGACAAAATGGAAGCAAATACCACGCCAATGCTTTTAAAACTGATGTATGAAATAATGCTTTTTAACTTTAAAATTAAAAAAGCATTTGGGGATCTATATGCAAAAAACATTCCACTACTTCTGAGAAGAAATTTAAATGTTAGCTCCACTAGGCATGAAGATGTACATTCCTCAAGCTTGTGTTGAGAATGCCTTATCCTGACTTTTCTTATTTATATACAGTATTTTAATGACAACCAAAATTATTCAGATTTCTGCCATTTCATTCTCTAGTATAGCTAAACAAAACAATAGACTAAAAGAGGATTAGCGCAGATGCAAATTTGAACCATTATAATTGTTCCTTAATTTCTAAACTCTGCAGCTAAAAGACATTTGTATAGGGCCTAAGGGAACAACCTGCTATAATACCAGTTATAAATGCCTAAAGGAAGCTATTCCACAACCCAATGATTTTGCTCTGGAGAAACATTCTTATACAAGGTCTGGGATGAAGCAGTATAATCTAGTTGCTTCCCAGATCGCTTAACCTCCACTTGCCAGCATAATTAGTCCAGGTTTTCCTAACAAAGGACCCCTCCTGTAAAGTGATCCACCAGCATAGATCTTACATCTACCAGAGCTCCTGTGTCTTAAGTTAAAAGCTGTGATGTGCATGAATCTTGCAAAATTAGGGTCAGTTAATTCTTGATTCTTTTGTTGAGAATCAGGTATCTTGATTCTTTTGTTGAGCATAACTAATAGAAATTGAAAAACTAACATGCATCAGTATGTATGACCATCTACATTTGTTTGTTATCACTTTGACAGCATGTGAATTTTGTGATGTTATTGATATATTACAGAAATGGCAAAAAGAACTTGATGTACAAGAATGTCATTTGTGTTTGTTAAACTTTTTAATACTGATAGTTATGTAACATCCTACTACAAGTCAACGTTCCTCTTTTGCTTTAATAATTTTTATGTTGCTAGGCTTTGCACAGTTTACCTTGAAAAATATATCAGCTACTGAAAAAAGTCATTAATAAAACATTCAGTAGGTACATTTCCTGGAAAAATTAAAGGGTAATATGAAGTTATTCATATAGTAGGTTTGATAAATAAAATATAATCAAGATTAATATAAAAAGGAAAATCAAAGATACTGTCTTTACAAGGTGAGAATGCATGCTAATGAATGTATTGTACTTGAGAGTTTTTACCAATTTCTTATAACTCTGAACTTGTACAAAAATGTGTAGTTGAAATTTAAAGGATGTGCACCCACCCTTCGTCTTTTTCCCATGTCTGAGGGAATCCAACACTTTGAAGTCAGCTGAAACAGCTGTTGGGGGAATGGCAGCTATACATAGGCCAGCAAGACACTTCTGCAGGTTTTCCCTTGGAAACAAGTCTTCAGACTAATCACTTCGGAAAAGATGATGGGTACATACACTTAACTCACTTTTTATTCCCTTTCTTACTTCCTGGGAGGTGACTGCAGGATGAATACATTTCTCAGCCACAACTCTCCTCATCTTGTTATGGTGATGAAGCCATCCGAGTTCAGTCAGTGGGGAGGTTTGATAGGAGAGGCTGGATTCCCATAGTGTTTCCGTCTTAGTTTAGGATAGTTGCTTCTAATCTGCAGAAGTAAAGCCGGCTGCACAGTCATTGTGTGCATATCTATGAGTGCTTGAGCATAATTCTTTTTGCCTAAGGCACAGTTTGTTGAACTAAAAAGTAGTCAAAGCTGATTCTTAAGGTTATTCTTTGCCAAATTATACGATAGTATATTATAACTATGAACTGATGTCATGCAGCTTGAGACCTCTCTGTGACAGCATGGTCTTGGAGGCAGCTCAGTCTTGTGCTCTGGGATTTCAGTTGTTCTTGCTTAGTTTTTATTTACTATGTTCAATATAAAACAATCAGGGTGTCTGTGCTGAATGAATTGCCAGTATGTAACTCGGTGAAGTAGTATGTCTGTTTTAAGTGTGACAATATCATAGAGAAGGAAGAGCAACACTAGGATGTATGCATGTAACTGAAGAACGAACTGTCAACATGCATCATTTTTGTCTGAAAAATCACATTCTGGAGGCGTCTGCCATAATTCAGACTTTGGAGTTCAACACCAGTGTCTGTCCTACTGTGGCTGAAAAATATGAACACACTCAAAATCTACTGGAGGTGGACCAGTTCCATATATGTAGTTATAAACCAGTTGCATATATGCAGTTATAAACTAGGTAAAATATTACTGATTTTTTTCTGTTGAAATCCTAATGTTTAAGTTTTTAAAATAATCAACATATTAGTAAAGCCCTTCAAGCACAAAAGGGAGAACCTTGCCATCTTTTTGAAGTCTTCGAACTTAGCAAAACTTTTCGTTCAGTGTGCAGCATTAGCCAGCCAATTGAATATTTGAAGTCTAGGCAGAGGATCCAATGGCTGTTAAATGGCTAACCATGTCCTACCTTTGCACAACAGGGTTTTTTACAAGCTCACGAAGCTTTGCTGTAAAATAGAACAGATTCCCTATAATTTCAAACACTTTTGTTTGCAATTTTGTGGATGACACGGCACTGCATAAGCCTGGTTTCTTTGGACTTCACACTGGGCAAGCATGCTGTAAAGATGCAGATACACCATAATGAAACTTCTGAATGCAAAAGAGCATCAAGGCAAAAGTTTATGATACAGCATGTGCTTCAGAAGAAGGGTAGTAAGGGCTCTGTTCCCACAAGCAAGCAGTCTGTTGGGCGTACGGAGAGTGACAAAAACTGCCTAGCATCTCCCTTGCAAGGACTCAATGCCTCATTGAGCTCTGAAAAGCCACATGGTAATAGAGCAGCATAGAAGCAACAACCAGAAAGTTCCTGGAAGGGGCTTAGATCGTCAAGGGAGTCCCAGGCTGTGGCTCACTGACAGATGGGCCTTGGCAATGACCAAATAACAATCTTTCTCCTGTGAGTGAAACACAGAGGCAGCTGTGGGGAAAGTGAGGACAGCACTGCATGTACTGCAGTCCAGCAACAGGGAAAGGGAAAAAAATGCTAGGAGTTGCCAGTGTTTAACTTAGGAGATGGATAGCAGCATCCGCTAAGCAGCAAATGCAGGAGACTCTCAAGAATAAACACTCATTTCCAAGTAATGACTGGCAACCGTCCCTCAGCCTGGGAAACACTGTAATTCAGAGCCCTGCAGTGCAGCTCTTGGGATTGTTTTTAAGAGTGGCGTATGAAATTGTAGGATAGAAGACTTCAGCTTATCCTTGCATGGTGTCCTGTATGCTGTATCCTTATAGAGTGAGCACTCATGAGTCCCAGCTCAGTGTCTTGATCCCTGGCTTGTGTAGAGGCTGTATGTTTCTCCTGGTGAGGAACTCAGGTTTTTGCAGCTGAGTCTACCTTGATGCTGCTCAGCTTATGAGTGTATAGCTTATGTAGGCTATTCATTCATGTAGGCTATTCATTCATGTAGGCTATTCATCCATGTAGGCATTCAGATAACAAAAAATATCTTCTTATATGGGAGAAAAGCAGAAATGAAGCTAGCCAAGTAAGACACACAATGAGATCAAGAGCACAGTGGCAGGGATATAAGCAGTCCAGAAGATATTAAAGGTGAACAAAGAGACAGAACATCTTTAAAGTTACTTTATAAAACAACAATAGGTCAAAGAATGTCCTTTGCTCCCTTTCAGAGTAATTTCAGTTACAACATACAACCACAGTACTGAGAGTTAATTTTGCTTTTGTATAGAGAAATTTAGCTTTCCTGCTAAGCCCCTGTGCAATACCATGTTGTATCAAATAAAACCCATCAGCTGCATTGCCAAATAAGAAAATACAATGATAAGGAATGAGAAGGAGAAAAATAGAAATAAAATAATTACATAGTATAGTTATACCTGAAATGGAAAGATGCTAGTTTGAGAACATATATAAACTTTTACTTATGAGACTCTAGATTCTCTGCATAAGCAAAGATTTTCTTTATGTCTGGGACATAAAACTTCAGGCAAGAGTAATTTAGTGAAGATTGATGGAGGGTCAGTGCAAATATGGAGAGCATGCCGTGTATTGTAAATCCTCTAACTTATATAAGAACTTAACAAGGTACATGCATATAACTAAAATTCCATCAAAGGCAAAATAAAAAAATACCTGCACTGCATGCTCTTC
This sequence comes from Melopsittacus undulatus, assembly GCF_012275295.1. Taxonomy (NCBI): domain Eukaryota; kingdom Metazoa; phylum Chordata; class Aves; order Psittaciformes; family Psittaculidae; genus Melopsittacus; species Melopsittacus undulatus. The sequence continues at coordinate 67,650,905 of NC_047557.1, read as the reverse complement.
TATCCCTCTAGAGTGAAACAGAGAACAACACAGTCATGAACATAGTCTTTATTGGAAAGCATTCAAATACTGTGGAGATAGGCATAGTACAGAAACAGGAATGGAACAGAATAGTTGAAGTGTACCAGTTCTGAAATTATCAATAAAATTATAGATACATATTAAAAGATATACATGTAAACGCACACACAAGTATATACATTTATCAAAAGAGAGGCAGAGACTGCTGAGCAGTCTGTACAAGCCATGTCTGCACTAACAGGCACAACAGCCTTTTAAGCTGTCTTTTGCCCTTTGCCAGGATTACTCAGCTGGAACTGAAAGCATAGTGTTTAACATACTTGTGTACATGGATCATCACTGGATGAAATTCAGTGTAATGGATATTAAGATATGAAAGATTAATAAATACAGATGGTACAGAGTTTTCCCTAGCTCTGGCTCCTTCATAGCAAGATGCAGATGGAAAAAGTGTTTCAGTGCCCTTGACATTTGGCATGCTCAGGACATGGACCAAAATGGGGTGACAACACCAGCACAGCATTTTGTGATGGGTTAGAACTGCTCTAAACCACGCCAGAGGCCCCTGCCCAGCCATGCTCTATCCACAGCATGTGTGACCAATAACTGACTAACCCTTAACTTGTATATTAGGAAGGTGTTAACTGGCCAAGGTATATTAAAGATCATGTGTCTGCTCCTGCTAAGTAGCACAGAGCTCCTCTGGTAGTGTCAGCTACTTTGTTTCCTGTCTCACTGAGAAATTGCAGCATGCCAGAGTGCTATGTGGCAATAAGCAAAGCTTAAAGGAAAGGGATTATCTGTTTTTTCCATTTGAAACTCTAGTTTCAAGAACAATGGTTAACATGCATTCATGGCTAATGGCTTGTTGGTTTTCTTCCCTGTTATGCTTCATCTTTTTGCCTGTCCCTGGACCCTGTGGAGCACTCAAGAAGGGCTGTCAGCTGCCAGTCAGTGTGAGAAGAGCCATCTGATGCTTGGTCTGTCAGATGGTTTCGCTCCTGCTCGTTTTCTTGTTTGTTCCCCCAAGAGTTTGGGTTTTACTGTTCAATCATAAATATATTCTTCTGTGAGCCACCCTTGGTGTGATCTGTCATCACCAGTTATAGTACCCAGAGAGAAGTGCTTCCTTTTTCCCTCCCCATTTCCTAGACTCATGCTGTTTTCTGGCACCTTTTGTTTCCTTTCTCTACCTGGCTGACAAAAATAGCCTGGTGCTTTGCAACAAATGCTGTGCAGAACCAGAAAAGTATTCAGCTCCTTGAGTTTGGTTTCCAAAAGAAAATTAAGGCACCTGAGATGCTGTAGAGGCTTTTGGCTGTATGAGCTGCTAACATCAGGCTTAGGAACTCTAAAAAATATTGTGTGCTCTATGATCAGTGATCTTGGTATCATTTATGTAATACCGGCTGATATACTTAGTATCTTATTTTTTACAGCATTGCCAGTTAATGTGTTCATTGGCAGCAGAAACAGTGAAGTCAGTTCATAACACTTTGGGCCTATTTGTTGTCTGGAACTGTTAATTATGATCTGCTTTATAACACAGAACTGGGTGGAGCCAATCATTGCTTCTGCATATGTACACACAAGGAAAGTCTATCAAAAAGAAAAAAGACTATAATTCTTATCCATACATTGGATGCATCTGTGATGGCTCTTGTAATTGAAATTACTGTATCATACACAGTTGAATAATAAGATAGAATAAGAGAATAAGACAGTTACTCTGGTAACTCAAAAGCTGAGACAAGCCATTGGACATGCTTTAGAGCTGCAGATGGCATGTGATCCATCCCAGAGTCAATATGCTCCAGTAATCACAGAGCTGTATTTACTCACCCACAGATCTACGCACAGGGCTCTGCTTTGCCTTAACAGCCCTCTGGATCATCTGACATGTACTTTTGAGCTACTCCTTCTGAAAGAAAGCTTTTTCATTAATCTAACAAATTTAAATTAATTGTGCACAATGTCAACAGTTTTTCACCCATGCCCTTAACAATGCAGCCCTGGGGGAAGCTCTTGTCCAACCCCTATCAAAGAAAGTGTTGGGCACCACATTACTTGTGATGAGGTAATGTGATTTTAATCCTGCCCAAGGAATTATTTCTGTCCTTTCTGGACAAGACAGAGGAGCTGCAGGCTTTACAAATGTCCAGTGATCAAATTACCTGATCTTATCAAATTACCTGCTCAAATTACCACACTTAACTAATCAAACAGGGTGTGTGACAAGTACAGTGCAAAGATCTGTGTCTGTTTAAGAGCCAAACACCTTAGCTGTTGCTGATAAATTCTGTCTTACACTTCTGCTTGAGGTTAACCAAAATGATTAGGCACATTTAAATCAATTGGCTTAGTCCCAGTAGAAAGGCACCAGTGTGAGAGGATCTTTTCAGATTCAGGCACAGTTTTTACAGATATTAACAAAACTCTCAAAATATTAGCTCCAAATAGCTGTGTTGCACTGTGAGAATTTATAGCTATCATACCTGCAAGAACCAGGGTTATCTATGAAAAAGCAGATCCCAAGGCATGACTGCATTACTTACAAATGCTAACTTTACATGAACAAGCAAAAGTGCTGCCATGAATCCGTAAGTACAACTAAACAGTATATACCCACAGCAAAAACACCTGGGGATTTTACTACTGAGCACACCAAAGAGAGTTTCTTAGATTTGCCTAGACTGAGAATAAGGTAAAAATCGTCTCTGAACATTTCCTCCAAGGTCTCAGGTTCCTGATTTTTGTTGTTTTCCAGACATCACCATCTCTCATTTATGAAAGCAGCGCAAATGTATCCAGTACCAGCCTCCTCTAGATGGAAAAACCTCCCCGTTGACCCCACTTTTCACTTGTAAGTCACCAAAGCTGTTTTGTTTGTACCATTAATATGGCCCTAGTCTCTTCCTCAGCTTGCTATGAGGCCTGGACTAGTCTTTAGTGGCAAATGGGAGCTTGTCAAGAAACATTTAATGAAGCAAACTGTATGCATATTGAGACAAATATGGACCGTATCCATATTTAGAAAAAATACATCTTTGAAGGATTTTCTAAATCCTGCTGCAGCAGTGTCCTTCCTGAGAAGCTATCTTAAATGGGAATGATAGTGATCCATGGGACCCTGCAAAGTGTCCTAGGCTAGTTGCCATCACCAACCTACTGTCCCCATTGTGGTGGTGTGTTCCTTGCTTGCTCTGCTCAAAACTTCACCATGTTGGCTGCAGGAAAAAAGAGATTAAAACTAAGAGACTTTTTACTGGAGGTATTTAGAAACAAGAACAGCTAAATTACTTAGCTGCTGACAGCTACCCCCAGATGTGTCTGAAAACTATTATGCACAATGAGAACCACTTCCTTGTTCACACCACATCTTCATGGGGAGTCATGATAATCCTTCTGATTAAATATTAGAAATTTAATTTAATGTTCCATAAGGGAAATTATTCTGTGTTTTGGCTGGTTTTTTTTTGTTTGGGAGAGTTGATTATTTGTTTGTTTGGTTTAGTTGGATTGGGGTTTATTTTTTATCAGAATACACAGTGTTGAGATGCCTATGCTTTTGAGATTATCTCTGACGTGATTAAGCGCTCAGCGAGAAGATGGAAGGTGAACCCTAACCCCTAAGACTAAGACACATAGGATGGCTGATCCAGTTTGCGAGGGAGTGGGAGAAGCAGGGACAAGTTACTATGTCTGTCTCACCTGGGGGAAGTAGTTTTTTAGTCCCAAGGAGCTATACCATCAGGCCCTTGAAAGCCTGAGAAGCACCAAGCAGCGTCTGACTGCTCCAGACACACAGAAACACCTTAAACTGGTTTTAACCTGAAGAAATGTGATACATTAGGGGCTTGTGTCTGGCTTAGCCTTGGTTTGAAGACACCTGGTGGCCCTTAGCTTTGAGGCTGGATGAGGACCAGACCATAAACATGGAATTTTGTGCTTCTGTTAATTCAAGAGTGTATGCTGCATGGTTAGAATATGTGCTGATGCTCCTGAGACAAACAGGTAAATGGTGCTATCGACTTGACTATAAAACACAAAGTATTTTATAAGCCTGTTACAGAAGCTCATTGATCTCAGAGCAAGGGTGACTGGACTCTTACTAAAATGAAAAATGTCACCTACCTATTAGACTTTCTCAAGTTAGCTCTGTGTCCTGTGTACCTGACTCCTTTTCCTACTTAATGTGCAAGAAATCCTGTATTGTCAACACTGTTTTCTTGTACTAGCAAAGATGTTAACCACTAAATAGAAGTTTATGGACTGCTTGTTTAACTGTACACCTTTACTTCAGACTAAGCTTGTTTGTGTAGTAACCTTTATGATACTCTGCAGATGAACCAGAGAGAAATTTGAATCAGAAAATACTGAAAGTTTTGTCATTTCAGTGTATTGTACTTGGGACCAAGGTACCTGCTTATTTGCTTGCATGGAAATGCTAATAAACTGTGAGAATATGCTTTGATGGTAGGAAGCCTAAAAGTAAGTGGCTTGCACGACTGATCTGATGCTAAATAAACTACTAAATCTAAAAATGCTTACATCTATTATTTGCTGACAGCTAATGCTCAGCATAAATTAAGGAACAACAGTCATCATTAAAGGGAGATGTAATGATGGATTGTTATCTGTTCATATAGCAGTCTTGAATGAATTCCAGCTTGGCATAGCATTTCTCCTCTTTTTCCCTCAAAAAGTTTTGCAGTTTGGATAATAAACTAAATCTGTTGTTAGTGGTGGAATACAGAACAAGGGGGGTATGCAACCTTACTGTACAGGGTTGTACAGGCTGCCCCTGTGCCTGGGGAAGGTTTCCTTGAAGATTTTCTTAAACATCTGCTGTTTGTGGGGCATCCTTCATACTCCAGTGAACATGAATGCTGCAATTTCTTTCCTTCTTCCTCCAAATTGTGGTGCCCAAAATCCTGTTAGGCATACAGACGAGGAGGGGTCGTATTGTGTACCCAGATAACAAAGTACTTATGTTTGCAGCTGCACTGACACACCCCTTTAAGTATTGCCCTGCATCCCGTGAGCCTTGGAGTTTGGATTAGTAACACCCTAGCTGTAAGGCTGCCTTGACTGGAACCCAAATTAAAAGCAGCACTGAAATAGACCTGATTCCCTAAGAAAGTCAAGGAATCTCACTTAGGATGGCAGTTTGCTCTCCAGGGTCATAACTTGCCTCAGATCTGAGTGTTTGCCAGCAGGCATTCCAGCAGGCCCAGGTTACAGAACTCAGGAAATGCCTTCTGCCAGGCACGCAGGGCACAGCCAAACTGGTTCACACAAAGCCTGAGCAAGGTCAGTTTCCAATTACACTTTGGGCAGCAACAGACCTAATAGCTCCGTGTTGCCTTTATCGAAGAAACATTTTTGAGGATTGTCAGGTAGTCATACTGACTTGACTCACCGACAGAGCAATTTTTAAAAAATTACTTCGGAAGAGACAGTTCTGGATAGTGTTGGGATTTTGGTCACCTTAACCCAGCTGTTATATCTCTTCTTGTAAGGATCAGCTGAGAACTATGCACAGGTATCTCCTGTCATGTGCTGTTATGATCTGTGCCTGTTTTCTCCCTGCTAGTGGTACAATCCTGAGGAAGGTTAACCCCACAATTATCAATCCCTATCTGTGCTGTAAAACTGAGTCACCAACACAGCTCAGTGAGGACTGAAGAAGGCGCAAAGTTTAAATTGTGTTTTAGGACTTCAGGGTATATTCTTTCCTAGACAACATTTAATATTTGGCAGAGATTTATTATTGTCTCTGCCATCTTAATATTCTCTTTCATCAAGAAATGGGTTTAAACATCACTATTTTTTTTAAATTATTCTAATTAATGTCCTTAGTAATTTTCTGAGGATCATAAGTGGCCTCTATACCTATTCCTACCCTCAGAGTTGTGTACCTTTCACATCAAGTTTCTAAGGACTGATAGATTTCTTGGCTTTCAATTCAATTTTGGAGGCAAACTGATAGTATTAGAGGTGAGATCATCATAGAGCTGAAGATGAACCACATAATCAGAAATAACTCCCCAAAAAGCAACTGAATGCTACATCTGCCTGCACAAGTACTGAAAAAGCTACACCACAAGTCTGCTGGAATCCATGTTTTAATTTATTCTGCAACTGCATTAAAATATAAAAAAAATATAAAAATAAATAAAAATATAAAAATATAAACTCTTAAGTGCTTGAACAGTCAGTTAAAACCATTGTTAAGATAGACTCTAATGTTCTTAACATAGTCACAACTTTACTGGTTTCACTACAATTATGGTTACTTTTACAGCAGTGACCTCCTATGTTGAATCACCAGCTCACACCATCAACAGTTCTGGTTACTTATGATTATTGCAGAAATTACCACTCTTTTCATATTTTATAAATTCATTGTATTTCACATTTATCTGTTAAGCAAATTTGAGATCAGGATTTGTGGCATTCCCAGAGCATCTATTTGAAGTACTGGTCCCCCTCTCACCCCCAGCACACTGGACTGCCTCAAATTGAGCTTAGTCCAGTCTCTATAGATGCAAAGTAAGGAGCACAACTGAAAGCAAGGTTTAATGCTGGAACAGTTAGACGAGGAACAGAACCCAAACATGAAAATTGCTTCATCTTTAGTCATCTTTCCCATCCAACTCAGTGTACCCAGTTATGGTGTCAAAGATTAGACAGTCATATTGCCTAAATCCCTCAAAAGTGAGTTTTTTCTTGGGGTTTTTATTGTGTTTTTTTTTTACCCCCAAAATACTAGCCATATTAAAATAATTTTCATGTGCCTATATACGTGTCATTTCCCTAGCAAAAACTGTTCTCTGCTATTCTTGAGCACCTCGTTCAGAAGCCACTTTCGGATAACTATATTTCAGTTTAACTAGAGCACTCTTAAATTCAAGTACTGGTAAACCTCACAATCTTGCAGAAATTCTGCTGCTGTGAGGATGACAGAAATCTTTACTAAGTAGTTTACTTTATCTCCCCCTATCTCCTAATATACAAAACTCATGTGCTTTGTCCTTTCAACTGCTTTCCTGTTTTTACTGTCTTGGGCTCCATCTAGATTGTCCACTAACTTAGGAGGATAACAATGCCATAGTGGGAACAGAGGTTCTGACGGGGCAAGTACTTGATTTTGTAGCTTTCTTGGTTCTGACTGTCCTCTGGTTAAAGAACAGGTCTGCTTCAAGATCTAACACTCCTCTCAATCCTCAAATATTTAAATTTTGTTTCAAATAAATACAACACACTGAAACTGGACATCTTTCTTGTTCTGTACTACTCTATAGCTCAACTGCTTGGAATGACTGTAGGGTATCAGTTATGCACTGATTCAACAACATAATCAGCTTACATTGTCAATCACTGCACTCTTAAATCAGAAAAAAAAATTGTGTGAGATTCACAAAATAAATCCATAAAATCTTTAGCACCTTTCATGATTTCTCCTCAGCTGAAAACTACAGAATTGTACAATGCTCTTTCAGTGATTAAAAAAAATAATAATCTGCCTCAGTTCTCTGTCTTCAGCAGTCTCTACTCTGTTACTCACCTGAAAGGTTAGAGTCACTGGCAGCAGCAATAGACTATGTCTGTTAAAACATACAAAGCCAGTTCAATCGGTGTTTAAGGAGTAAATTAGAAGGCCTACTTTGCTTTCAGAAACTTCACTCTCATCCACAAAATGTTTCAATTTCTAGGCCTGCTACTAAAAACAACCTCATAAAAGGGAAACCTGCATGGAGAAAATTTTCTTAAAAACATCATCATACCTAAAATACACTAGCAATTTTCTTCCATTTAAATGCAAGCTCTTTTTTCTTCAGCTGTTCTGTGCTTCATTAGCCTATCTTCAATGAAAGCATAAAATGCCATTTCACTGAACCCCAAGTAAGGATAGATAGCCTATAAGTGTTAGAGCCCTTAGAATGCATGCTTGGAACAGAAACCTCCTAATCTTTTCTGCAGTGCCTAGTGTTATACAAGCATCATCCTAAAAGTGTTCTGTGCTCCTTTCAACCCATTTTGCCAGTACTGAAGGGCCTCTGTGTAGACTTAAACTGGGCTTTTTACAGAGCAATGGAGTATTTCTTCTATATGTACATCTGTATCACAACCCTTCAATTAGTTGGTCCCAGCAGTTTAATAAAAAACCAAACATGAATATGTATATTCACTATACACATAGTCTTTATAACTGGAAAAAATAAATAGGGTCATGTCAGCATTCATTCCACATAGCACTATTGCTAAGACTTTCGTACTTGTCTAACAGTACTAGGAAGGAGTGGACACTAGCATTTAGGAAAAAGAGTATCTGCTGACACTGATTCCTTAGTGTCCTTGGTAGTCCTTGTGAATTTCCAGTACTATGGGGGAAAACATGGAAAGCAAAAAAGTTTGAAAGAGTAACTAAGGAGTTTTAAAGGCAACTGCAGAATGTGCTTTCTACAACCACAAGCATGTCTGAGCAGTAAGAAAAGTCCTCACTGTTCAGAGTTCAGCATTCAGCTACAGTGGCCAGTGTCAACAGGGACAATATTGCAGGGAAACAATTCTAATCAGAACATTTTTTTCCTGAGAGCTCATTACCAGCCCTTGTATTGTACATGTGCAACTGACCACAACATATTGTGACTCCAAAGTACTTCCCCTAATTACTATGTTAAACCTGCTTCTACTAGGACTGGTAAAGCATAGGGATAATTACAATCTCATCTGAGCAAATGATGCATACCAACATTAGAGATTAATGTCAGGTTTTAAAGACAATTTGGGTTTCTATCAGGACAAATAGTAAATAGTCTTTTGAAAGCCCCTGATATGTACCTGTCAGCAACACTGGGCAGCTAAGTACCCATAAAAATTTGACTCTTCATCTCCAGAAGATCTAAGCAATTCTCAGCTTGAGCTTTGGCCCTCAGTGCTTATGTTTTCAGATGCTGATTTCAGTTATTGCAAAGATCAATCTCAGGACATTACCACACAATGCTCCAGTGCAGTGCACCAGCATGCTAACTGTCTGTGCTATTGTGGCTACACCAGCGCCTACACCTGAAGCAAGTTAGTCATCCTTTCTGTTGCTTTCGTAATTCCAGGATTTTCAGTTAAGGAAGAAAAAAACAAAACAAACAAACAAACAAAAAAAACCCACCCACAAAAAAAACCCAAAACCTAAAAATCAACAAAACCACAAAAACCCACAGAACACAACTGCATGAAAATTTAAGTGAAAAAATGCTTTAGAACTACTGAGTATTACACTTGTAGAGATTAATCGGAGACTTGCTATTTTGACAATTGTGTGATTAGAAGCCCACTAAGAACAATGGAAATACACCAGATGACTTACATGAGCTTTGGATCAGCTGTAGGGGCATTTCTTCATCTATGCACTGAGATTGCTACATACAGCAGTTAAAGTTACAGTTACAATACTGAAGAAATTCCAATAATGAATACTTGTTTTTGCTAACAAGAGCAAATAGATTTCTTGCAAATAGTATCATTTAATAACTTTAATGTCCCTATGATAACTGAATTTGTAAAACAAATTACAGATGCACCTGTACAAACTAAATAAATAAAAAAGTTTAAGTAAATATAAAAATATATATTACAAAATCACATCTTCAATGAGATGATGCCTGTACAGCAACCTGCACCAGCAAAATCCTAAGCAATCCACTCTCAATACTATTGAAGAGAGCTGAGTTCAGGCTGCATTTTTCAAGCCCTCTCTCCCCACCATCTTAGTTTTTTCTACCTAAAAAGCCAGAGGTTTACAGATTCAGCCTACTCCTCACACAGCTGCACAGTGCTGAGCAGGAAATGGAATCTCACACCATGAATTAGGAACGTATGCTAAGTATCACATTGAAAGGTACTTCATAAACTTGTTTGGATCCCTCAGGATAAAGGTTCAGGTACCATTCAGGAGAATGTCACTTCTTCAGTAGCTAACTGTGCTAAGCTAAACAATTGCATTTGATTGCAAGAAATGCATGAGCTCTGAAGTCACTGTTTGCCTATGTTTTAAGTGCCTTTTTGAGGTCAGAGTAGAAATTGGCCAGGGTACTAGACATGGCAGTGTCCACTGCAGATTGTGGTAGCATCCCTCGCAGTTCAGTTTGAATATAGCCTGTCAAAAGGCTGTGGCTAGGAAAGTCCTTAAGAGGGACACAGAACCAACCACAAGGGTGATTGAATCCACGGACAAAGTTAGGTCTCACCTCTCCACAGTCTAGGCTTATACCTGTCAATGAAAAGAAACAAAGGAAAATTAATTTGAGACAGAGGTAAAAAAAAAAAAAGGTATGGTAAATTAAAAACTTACAAGTTTCTGTTTGGAAAATTTAGAAGTGACAGACTTCAAGTTTCTGCGTATTCTCATGCGTAAAAGTTGCTCTTCATTCTACCTCCACAACAGACAAGGAGAGTTCGACAGCAGAAATTCTGACATAGACATTCCTAACATTTACTGGCAAGTTAAGCATGCTGCTACTCCACCCAGTTTGCTGCAAGGACTGAGCCAGAGAATTTAACTTGTCTCTACCACTCCTGTCCCACGGTTGGCATAAGTGAAGCTTGGCACACAGGGATGGCTCACAGGTAAGCCACCAACCTGTATACTACTTCAAAACTATAAAAGGTTAAAAAACCTTTGAAACACTTTCTGGAGACCATCTTACACCGTTTTGAATGCCTACCACAAAACTAAACTTGATCTGAATCAAATCTTCAGCAAAACAGCTGTTTCACAATAAGAATTAAGCAGAGACATGGTGCCTTACCACATGTTAGAATCCCGTCTTCATAGCTTGTAGTATAAGAGAAATCAACAAACTCCCTTGGTGCTATGATGTTCCAGAGCTGGCCAGCAGTGGTGTAGCGCATAACACAGCAGTTCTTGTTGAGTGACAGAACACAAAGTGTCAGAAAACAAAAATAACTTAAGTGTAATGAATACAGAGAAATTTATGCTTGTAGGCAGCTAGCCTTTTTCACAAAGGTCACGGCTTCTACATTGTGCTAACAGCTTCAGTGAGGTCTGAATGGTTCCGTGTGCAGGGTCAGAGAATATCTGGCACCTTTAAACCACAGAATCATAGAACAGTTTGGGCTGGAAAGGACTTTAAGATCATCTAATTCCAAACCCGCTGCCATAGGCAGGGAGACCTCCCACCAGATCATGTATCCCAAGGCTCTGCCCAACCTGAACAAGGACAGGGCATTTACCACTTCTCTGGGCAACCTGTTCCAGTGCCTCACCACCCCCACAGTAAAGAACTTCTTTCTTGTATCTTATAATATATCCTTATGTCTTCCTTATATCTTATACCCGAACTTCCCCTATTTCAGGTTAAATCCATTATCTCTTGTCCTATCACTACAGTCCCTGATGAAGAGTTCCTCCCCCGCATCCCTGTAGGCCCCCTTCAGATACTGGAAGGCTGCTATGAGGTCTCCACACAGCCTTCTCTTCTCCAGGCTGAACAGGCTCCAACTTTCTCAGCCTGTCTTCAAACTGGGAGGTGCTCCAGCCACCTTATCAACCCCATGGCTCCTCCTCTGGACTTGTTCAAACAGCTCCATGTCCTTATGTTGAGGACACCACAACTGAACACAGTACTCAAGTGGGATCTCATGAGAGCAGAGGGGCAGGATCATCCCCTCCAACTTGCTGGTTACACTCCTTTTGATGCAGCCCAGAATATGGTTGGTTTCTGGGCTGTGAGTGCATGCTGAAGCCAGTCGCTGTTCAGTTTCTCATTGATCAACAAACACCCCCAAGTCCTCATCTACAGGGTTACTCTGAATCACTTCTCCACCCAACCTGTAGCTGTGCCTGTGATTGCCTCAACCCAGGTGTATGACCTTGCACTTGGCCTTGTTGAACTTCATGAGGTTGGCACCAGCCACCTTTCAAGTGTGTCAAGGTCCCTCTAGATCTATCACTTCCCTCCAGCCTATCAACCAAACCACACAGCTTAGTGTCATTGGCAAACTTGCTGAGGGGAACCACACCAATTAAACCTAGAGAACTGTGTCATGCCTGGGAATATAAAGCCATGAGCATTTATGTGTCTTACTTAAGTCCAAAAGAATAAATAATAAAGAAGTCCATGAATAAATTGTAAGAGGTCAATCTCTGTAGTAAAATGCTCTCCCAAACTACTTTTGATCCACCAAGTGAAAATGAAACCAGAATGCAAGCAATTCTTCAAAAAAGGCTTTTTTAAAAGACAAAAGTTTGCACCAATTTTAGGGAATAATTAGCAAAAATACATTGCTGTAAAAATCTGTTAAAGCCAGATGTCCACAGGGTTTTGTAGGCATACTGAATATCTACAGGAACCACAGCAAGGCTTCCAACTCTTCTGCAAGCAACTTCAAATCTACCTTTCTTTACTAAGTCCTGCCATTCAGTATAAATTATTTTGACTTCCATCACTCTGGCCTCACCACACAGTGAAGTCAGTCTTTCAGGACGAGGGAGAGTGTTCAGCTTCTGTATCTGCAGATTATTAATACCCACAATTTTGTTTGTTGTGGGTCAGAAGAAAGCAAACTACATGAAAAGGCGTTGACACATCAAATACCATACTGTAGGTCTCTACATGTGAATTTTATCAGAGGTTACCAGAACTCCCAGGTCCAAGAGGCTTGTGACTGACCAAGTTTTACTCCTTGTTTTTAGGACTGATGGATAGATTAGCTTCAGAATAGGACTGTACAGTCAGAAACCCTCATCTGAAGTGACCTACTGTATGTATGTGCAATACCACATGTGCATGCAGAAATGTGTTCGTATTTGTTGGAATCATTGTTCTGCTGTAGTTAAATTCACATCTACACACATTTCCCTTCTCTACGCATCTATACACATTTCCCTTAAGAATCTAAATCAAGTCTTCACCTCATCAAATGTCTCAATGATGTCCATTGTCGTCATTAAGCTGTCCCAGTCTAGCCTATAAGGTCCAGGGCGAATGTGATCCACTATTCTGTTGGTAACATCTTCCACCACTCCTTGAGCTTTGTAGCTAAAGAAACATATGCTTACATTTAAAAGTAAAATAGTCTTTATAAATATTCCATTATCTTGCAACAGTGCATTTACTATAATATCTGGAATTATAGTCAGTGAACAATTGTATCAGAAAAACTACAAAAAAAGGCCTATGGGTGCATCTATCTTCTCGACAATAAATGTTATCTGCAGAAACTTTGTCCCTGTGCTGCAATCAACATTTTGTAAATGGCACACTCCTTCCTCAGACAAAAATTATTGTGTTTATCCCTCTGACTTCTCATTTTGCCCTTGTTGCTGGGCAAGAAAAGGAGTTCACAAGGAACAAGTAAAGATATGAGGAAAAAGAAAGGATAGCAGGAATACAATGAGAAAAGGATTTTTCATAAAGTAGAAGTAACAGTAGTAGAACAAAGCTAATGAGAAACTATGTTATGCTTTGGTGGCATATAAGAGCACCAAATATACCAAAATAATTTTGTATAAGACACTATAGTACATTCATTTGTTGTTAGATAGTTTTTAGTGGACACCAGAGATATTGCTCACTTGAGTTACACTGGGCCCAGCTTCTGAATGGAAAGAATCCATAAGGATCAGTATTTTCAAAATACCTATTCATTAAGCTGTTCTTATTAATAGGAGAGAACTATTCAAGCAACAGATTCCTCTATTCACTAGTTCACCCATATTCACTCATAATTACCTGTTCGGAGCCAATCTCAGCTGTATAGCCAGAATTGGAGGACCACAGGAGCATGCCAGTGGCTTCACTGTGTCCTTCAAAACTTGAAACAGTCCTTTATTTCACCAGGTATATATAGAACCCTGGTGTCTTCATCTGCATACAGCAGCCACTGCCCTCTTGGCAGTGGTTCCAGTTACACAACCTGTTGAAGCCACTGTGCCTGTGGCCCTACAGCGTCAGCAGACTCTTAGTGTCTGGGATCATCAGCTCTTGCAGACTTAACAGGATTTATATTCTACAAGGCATATGTGCCTTTGAGATACATTCAAACACTACCTCTTCACGCAGCTTTTAATCTCTTCACAGTGCTGTTTTCTAGTAAGTATTTCTCTACCTAAACCTACAGAACCCAGTGACAGACACTCACACAGGAAGGGCCTTTTTATCATACATTTTCCCCTCAACTATACACTTGATATTTTACTCTACTGCATAGTCACTGTAACAGTCTTAAGTACTGACTAGGCTTTCACTAAATAATACCTGGATCTATTGAACCTGGACTTGACTCTTTGGTTTGCAGACCATCTTTCTAAAAGGTCTGGGCCTATGTTGTTACCTACTCCAGCCAATATGCATTTTGTGGTGTGCTCCAGTTTTCATTGTTCAATATTCTAGACAGCATGCAATGCTAAAGTGCCAAAGTGTAACACTAAAGAAATGATACAGGCACACCAGATGATTCACTTAGCTTCTCTTCTGGAGTATCTGGGTAGCTGAGGGCCCCCTTCATTTCTGAATTCTACAAAGCACATCTGTGGAGCCTTGAAAGTGGATTTGCTCTGCAGGCAAACTTACAGGTATCCATTGAATTCCTCTGATGGTTTACGCCACACAGTTGCATCTTTCTGAAATAAAATGGAAGATAGGATTTTTACTGTTACTTATATACAATTATAAAATGTCCAGAAAATGTGTCAATTTTTTTGAAGAAAAACAAGTAATTTTACCATTAAGTATGGTTAACACCAAAGTGTACTTTTGTACACTCTTCTTAAGAACAGAAGATGTTTCATACATCTTTTACTAGTAATCTTCCATTTTTTTCAAAAACACAGTCAATTGCCTTTCTTAGTGCCAAATACTAGAGGTCTGGGCAGAAATGGGGCTTGGCAGGCCAAGCTGGCTTACTGTGAAAACATACAGAATAACGGAACTACATTATTCGGTAAAGCCTTTCAATTGAAAAGCAACTGGAAAACCATTATATGCACACTACTCAGACAGGAAGATCAGACAACTTCTGCTCACACCCCTGTTACACATGACCAAGAAGTGTGCAGGAGGTGCTGATCGTGGCAGAAAAGAAAGCTTAAGTTACCCTTCTCTCCTAGGTGCCTGACTAGAGGTGCCTTGCAAGCAGTAGTCTACTAATTTAAAAATTATCCAGAGAAAATAGAGAAACCAGTATCTTCTGAATTTTACCTAACTCTGAGATGGAATCTCTTTACAAAATCTCTCCATTTTAGTATTAAACACAGTACCATATGGCAGCTTTTTATTTGGAATCATGATTACATAAGCACTAAGGACCAAATGACCTAAAGAATAGATTGTAAGTACTGCATCCAGAATGGTTTAAGATACTCTGGGGTAAAACACACCTCCCTGGCACGTAGCTAAACCTGCATCTTTCTTTTACAGGGCACAATATGGAAGGAAAGAAAGGTGGAAGGAGAGAGAATGGAGGATCTGAAAAACTGAGATTCAGGTAACTTCCTAAAGGAAAACAAAAGTATAGCTATAAGATATCATTTAGCAGAGCAGAGGTGGTACAGGTTTTCTGCAAGATGGCTTGGCTTGCTTACTCTCTTCCTCCCTTTTGAGACACTGAATTTATTAGTTTCACAAACAGTCAAGTTACATTTTGAACACTTGAGCATCTCTTACCATCTCACAAAATAAATAAAAAAAAAATAAATAGAAGACCCATTCAAAGCACTGCAACAAATGGGCAAAAACAGAAATTTACCACACTAGTACTACCATGCTGCTGCACTGAGATACCAAAATACACTTGCACCTCCTATGCAGGACATGGTTAAAATGTATTCAACCAGCCAACAAATGATACACCAGCAAAGTCTTTTCAGCTTGATGAAGCAAGGCTCAGAGAAACCAAGCAGCTCCAAAGAAGGGTATGCAAACTGATTGGAAAAAGCAGGAACTGCGTTCCCCTTCATGAAAAGAAACATGTGGGGCTCTGAAGGCAACAGAAACATGAAACAATACAAGAGAAAGAATTCAGAATGATCTCACATTTTAAGATGAAGATGTTTGCTCAAGCATTATAGATAAAAGTAATTACAAAGGCAGGCAGAGTCTATCTGTAGGCTGTGGCTGCTCTGTGGAAAGTACAAGTGAGCATCTTGCAATGCTGCTAGTAGTAAAAGAAAAGCTTATAGTCCTACATAGGTAGGATTTTTCCGTGAGATACTTCCTTGAAAAGGGGTAGAAGGACTGATAGATTATGTCTGCAAGAAGTAAAACCACATACTGTCACCTACAGATGTACTATCTTGAAGGGTGGTTCCACAGGGCCTCTCATAAGAAACTCCTACAGGAATTTGCCAGGTGTTTCACACCCAAGTTATCCAGCACAACAATCTCTCTTGCCTCTGTAAGTGACCTGCAGCTTCCTTAAAAGAACAAATTGGACCACATGGACAAAGCCACCTTTCACTCACGGTTTTCTTGGTGACCCTCCACTCGTTGTCTCCGATGCTGTGGTACTGAACCAGGGTGTTCCACAGCCTGGAGGCCAGGGGTGCTGAGTCTGGCAGGAGATCCATTTGCTTTCCTCCTATGTAAAGACACCCATTGCACAGACACAAGCACCAGAACCAGACACCACGCTAGGTACATCAAAGACAGCATGATGCATTTAAACCATAGAATCACAGAACAGTTTGGGTTAGAAAGGACCTTAAGATCATCTAGTTCCAACCCACCTGCCATGGGCAGGGAGACCTCCCACCAGACCATCAGACCATGTATCCCAAGGCTCTGCCCAACCTGAACAAGGACAGGGCATTTACCACTTCTTTGGGCAACCTGTTCCAGTGCCTCACCACCCCCACAGTAAAGAACTTCTTCCTTGTATCTTATAATATATCCTTATGTCTTCCTTATGCCTTATACCCGAACTTGCCCTATTTCACTTTAAATCCATTATCTCTTGTCCTATCGCTACAGTCCCTGATGAAGAGTTCCTCCCCAGCACCCTTGTAGGCCCCCTTCAAATACTGGAAGGCTGCTATAAGGTCTCCACACAGCCTTCTCCAGGCTGAACAGCCCCAACTTTCTCAGCCTGTCTGAGAAAGGGAGGGAGGTACTCCAGCCCCTTTTATCAACCCTGTGACGCTAAATCCGCACACTCTGAACAGGGAATGCAGAACCACAGCCTGCCCTGCCCGTTCCGTGCATACATCCCCTCTGGGATCCCCTCAGGGATCCCCTCAGGACCCCTCGGGGAGGCGGGGCGGAGGGAGCGCAGCCCGCAAAACAAAGGCCGCCCCCACGGCCGATAGGAGCCATGACGGGCGCGAAACACTCGCCCCTCCTCCCGGCCCCGGCCAGTCCCTAGCCCCAGCTCTCACCTCTGTCCACGACCCTTCGCCTCCTCCACCTCCACTCTAGGAACCCCCGGCCGTCCCGGCAGCACAACGGCCAATGCCGGCAACCAACGAGAGTGCAGCCGGCTTCCGGCCGCAGCCCGGGAGGGAGATGGGTGGAGAAGGCAGGGGCTCGCTGTCTTCTCATAACACGCGACCTCGCGGCATGTCAACGGAATGTCGTCACGAGTCGGAGGAAGGCCGGAGCCCCCCTATTGGCTGTAGAGGAGGAGAGCGACGCCGTGATTGGGTGGTGGAAGTGGAGAGATGGGAGGGGTGGGGTTATCGCCACAGGACGACATCCGCGAGCGGGGGTGTGCGAGAGTGGGAGTAGTGGGGTGCGGCAGTAGTGGGGTGCGGCAGTAGTGGGGTGCGGCGGCTGCGGCGTTGCTTTAATGGTACATGTCTCCGCTCCCCTCCCTTCTCCTCCCCTCTCTTCTTCTGTCTCCCCTCCCCTCTTTCCCCTGCCCTCCCCTCTCCTTCCCTTCCCCAGTCGCTTGGCCTGGGCTGGCGTTAGCTGTCTTGTTAACCCTAGTATGTCCCACTGATACCAGGATTGCAGTGTGTGCTCGGAGCAGCCCAACCCCTAGTCACCAAGCCACGTCTGCTCCTTTTCTGACGCATGGCCTGCTACTGTCACTTTCTAAAGTGTTGTCGCGGAATCTGGAACTGAAAACAAAAGGTTTGTCCAGCTGTGAAGGTCTTGAGGTGGTTCAAAGCACAGCAAGTCTCATGTGGTGAGGAACTTTGAGATAACTCTTGCTTTCCGTCAGTAGTGCTTGCAATGTGATTGAGCAGGCTTTTGAAGAAGTGTTGAAGGGTTGCTTTTGATTCAGAGAAATCTCCAGGAACTTGCCAGCAAAGTTTCAAGTTGACAAGCTGGTATTCTTTTATTGCAGTGCCAGGAAACACGGGGGATCGCTCCTCCAAGTGTCTCTTCCAGGCGCCAACCAGCCTGTGGTTATGTTGTCCTTAAACATACATATTCATTAGGTTACATACATTACATCATACTTCTAGAGAATGCCTCATCTATGCATACAAAAATGTGCTAGTGGGCTTTCAGACCCCTGGTGGTTATTTCTTCATCACTTTGGTTTAAGATCGTTGTCGTATCAGTAACCACCAGTGGGTTCTAGCAAAGCTTATCTTAGTAATTTCCTTTTCTCTATAGTTGCTAACAAAGCCTGACATCCTTGAGGTTACTCATTTACAACCCTATTCTTCAATCAACCCCATTCTTCAATCCCCCCTTTTCTTGTCCTATTGCAAATTCTTTTGCAATTGAGTTATTCTTTTTTAAAGTTTCCTGAATATTTCCCTGTTTCTACTTGATGCTTAATTTTGTTTGGTTTTTTTTTTTCATTCATCATAGTTCATCAGGTATTCTTTGCAACAGCAAAAGGAGCATTGGACTGTTACACATGTAATCACAACCTTTCCTATTATTACCAGTACAGTAAAAAAACGACTGTCTCAACGAGGAGAGACTGGGTACCTGTGATGTTAATTTTTCCCAGATTTCCTCAGATCCCCATGAGGTGCTGTCCTGTGCCACCTCATTAAATATTTAAACTTGTTTCCACATCTAATCTATTCCAGTTTGTCTTAAATGGAATAGGGAAGCCAATTAAAGGAATACCCAATGTCTCTCCTGATTTAGGTAGCTGAGTACAGATCCGACAATCACTCTTGCTTAAGACACTAGTAACATTTTGTATCAATCTCAGATACAGATTTTGATTCCATGCTTCTACACCTATTGTTATACAAGTTCAGATTATGATCGATGTAGTCTCATATGTATGGTGCCTGAAGACTCGACACACCATACTTTTTCTCCGTTCTGGTGTTTTTCTGGTTTTGTCACCTTCTTGATTCTTGAGTAATGTACCTGAGCAGGCTGTTCCTTTATCTTCACTGCTGTAAAGGTAGTAATACCTGGTATGGTCTGCCCCACTTCTCTTCTAGGGAATCACCTGCAGAATTCTTAATAAAAACCCAATCTTCTGGCTTTAAAGGATGAATAAGATAATCTAAACCCCTGGCCCTGGTCTCTAACACTCTACCGTTTATTTCTTCTAACCGTTTTTCCAAGTTTACCAAGAACTGTTGAAGATATTCTTCTACTTCTTGAAGGCTCTCTCCTTTAAATTGAGATTGATATGGTCTTCCATATAGAATCTCAAATTGGATAATTCCTTCCTTTGACCGAGGTTTTGTTCTGATTCTCAATAAGGCCAATAGTAGTGCTTGATACCAATATAACTTACTCTCTTGACAAATCTTCCCAAGCTGTTGTTTAATTAACTGATTCATTTTTTCCACTTGCCCACTGGGCTGAGGCCTATAGGGAATGTGTAATTGCCAATCTATTTCCAATTTCTTGCTGATTTCTTGTAATAATACTGCACTGAAATGTGTACCACGGTCAGAGGAGGTAGTTGCTGGTACCCCAAAATGAGGTATTATTTCATCTAACAGCACCTTAATCACTTGTTTCACATAATTTGCCATGCAAGGGAATGCTTCTGGCCACCCTGAAAAAGTATCTGTCAATACCAACAAATATTGATAACCTCCTTTTCTAGGTAATTTAGAAAAATCTATTTGCCACTGTTGTCCCAGATAATTACCTTTTCCAGTTGTGCCTACCTGATTCCTGATTACAGTCTTAGGGTTATTTTTCAGACATAGTTGACATTGTTTTGTCACTAATTGCACTATGGTATATAAATTTCTTCCTATGATCTGTTTGTATAAATGTTTATACAAGGCATTACTTCCCCAATGAGTTTTGTTATGTTCTTCTTGTAACGGCTTCCATAATTGATTATAGGGGATCACTACTTGCCCATCAGGTATTTTTATCCAGCACTTTTCATTTTCCTGTCCTTCCAAGTCTTCAATTAGTTTCATATCTTCTTTAGAGTGCCTAGGTTTATTTTGCTCAATTACCAGTTTACCATCAGGAATTAAGGACATAACCTCAACTCTTTTTATTTCTGCCGCCCATTTAGCCTCACGATCAGCCAAATTATTTCCAATCTCTTGATCAGAGTTACCTTTTTCATGTCCTTTACAATGTATGATAGCCACTTAATTAGGTAATTGTACAGCTTCTAACAATTGCAGAATTTCTGTTGCATGTTTAATTTGTCTTCCCTGGATATTTAAAAGTCCTCATTCTTTCCAAATTGTTCCATGTGCGTGAACTGCACCAAAGGCGTATTTGGAATTAGTCCGTATGTTTATCTGCTTGTCCTTTGCCAACTCCGAAGCTCTAGTCAGGGCTATTGTTTCTGCCTTTTGTGCTGAGGTGTTAGAGGGTAATGGTTTAGTTTCTATTACCTTTAAAGTTGTAGTTATGGCATATCCTGCTCTTTGTTTACCATCTTTAACAAATCTGCTCCCTCCAGAGGCTCCTCCTTCAGATCTGGTCAGCTTGAATATAGTATCTCTATAGTGACCAAGCAATTGTGAGTCAACGGTTCGATAGGGATTTCCTGAAGGAGAGACGCTGGATTCACAACATTAGTGATCACAATTTCCACATCATCCAGTTCTACTAGGATGGCTTGATACTTCAAGAAACATGGTAGCGATAGCCAGTGTGTACTCTTTTGTTCTAGGACTGTTGATACTGCATGTGATACTAACATGGTGATCTTTTGTTCCAGTGTAAATTTTCTGGCTTCTCAGATGTTTAAGATAACTGCTGCCACTGCTCTCAAGCATCCAGACCAGCCTTTACTTGATTCATCCAGCTGTTTTGAAAAATAGGCCACTGTTCTTTTATAACGTCCCAGTCTTTGAGCCAAAACCCCAAGGCTATTCCGTGTTTCTCATGGGAATATAGCCAAAAGTGTTTAGTTATGTCTGGGAGCCCCAGAGCTGGAGCTGTCATGTCTTCTGTCGTTAAACTTTTGAACGCTTCTTCAGCTTGATCTGTCCATTTTAGAAAGGTTGGGTTTTCTTTTAGCAGCTCATATAAGGGTCTTACCAGAACACCATAATCATGAATCCAGAGTTGTCACTTTCTGTCATTCTCAGAAACATCCAGGGAGCTTTAACCATGGATGGTCATGGTGTTTGGCAGATTGCTTCCTACCAAGCTGCTCCAAGTTCTGGTTGTCTTCCTGTTATTTTACATTCTAAATAAGATACTCAAGTTCAAATTAGTTGAGCCTTCGATTTAGATACCCGGTATCCATTTAGGCCCAGAAAGTTTAACTGTTCTACAGTCCATTGAACACATTCTTTCTCAGTTTTGGTAGCGATTAACAGGTTGTCAGCATACTGTAGTAAAGTTCTTGTCTGGGTGCGTGCTTCTCAGGGTTCTAATTCTTGTGCTAATTGACTTCCAAAAATGGTCAGACTTTTTTCAAATCCTGGAGGTAACACCATCCAAATGAGCTGTATCCTTCTTCCTGTTTCAGGGTTTTCCCATTCAAAAGCAAATAAATTTTTACTTTCTTTGGCCAGGGGCAGACAGAAAAATGCATCCTTCAAGTCCAGAACGGTAAACCACTTCTGATTAGTATTCAGTTTAGTCAATAAGGTATATTGATTAGCTACTACTGGATGAATATCCTCAACAATTTTGTTGATTGCTCTGAGATCTTGAACTCATCTATAACTTTTCCCATCGTATTTCTTTAATGGCAAGATAGGAGTATTCTGATTCACATTCAATTAATAATCCATATTTTAAAAAATTATTTGATTCCCTTTCGATCCTCCAATTTTAAGGGTTATTGTTTTATTCTAATTGGGCAGGCCCCCATTTTATTTCTACTTTAACAGGCAAAGCATTTTTTCACCTTACCTGGAACTTCAGATGCCCATACTACCTGATACACCTGATTAAGGATTTCTTCTAATTCAGGGAGGTCCTCCTCTTTGCTTTTCTGCTGAATTAAAGATAAACTCAAAACTTCAATGAATTGGTAGTTTTTGACTCTTAATTCCACTTTGCCTTCTTTAAATGTTGCTTCTCGCGCTAATAAATATTTTGGATAATTTGGCATGTATAAAAATTTATGCATTCCTATTTGTTTTCCCAATTCATACTCTAAAAGGTTTCAGAAAGAATGCTTTTTTTGGGTTTTTTTTTTTTTGTTTTTTTTCTTGGTGGCCAGTAGCTCCCCCATCTGTAAAAAATTCTTTTCCTTTGATTTAATGCTGAAGAAGTTGCTCCTGTATCCACTTGAAAATTCCACTTTTTTCCTCTAGTCCCTAGTTTTAATTTAATCAGTGGATCTGCTAGGGTATATTCCCCAGGTTCCTGTCAGTCTAGTTCTAGTTCAGTCACTGGAGCCACCCTATGGCACTCCCCCCAGGGTAGTCTCACTTCCAACATCCAGACTCCTTACAGTATGCACACTGATTCTGTCCCACAGGAGAATTCAGTCTCTCACCTCTGCCTGACATTCCTCCTCTACCTCTGCCTTGTCCCCTCACATTAGTCCCTCTACCAGTTTCTACTTGTCCCAAAGCAGCCACTGTAGCCGTGCCTATATCACAACTCAGCTCTTTCTTCTCTACCTGTTCCCGATTCCTATATGCTCTCCACGCTTCTTTAACATTCTCAAGTCCTTCTGCTCTGTTGCCAGTGACAGCAACCTCTTCCTCCTTATCAATAACAGCTGGGGCAGATGCCAAGAGTGTTCCTCTCGAAGTTACCTGTGATACATATCCCCCAACCTATCTTCCTCTGTTTTTTTCTAACTTTAAACATCATTCCCCCAATATCACAGGATGAACAACATCTCTCCAACTTAGCTTTCTGTTTTACTCTGTCCTTTTCCAAAGCCAAAATTAGGGATCTGTCAGAGCTATATTAATTTCACATTCCGTCTGCCATTCCAGGTGGTTTCTTAAAGTGAAAAACTTACCTTCATACATCACTTCATCCCATTTTTCTTGTTCTCTTAAAAATAATATTAATTGTAACAACGTATTATTATTCAAAGTCCCATTTTTGGGCCATTTTTCCTGATCCTCCAAGGTGTATAATGGCCACCATTGGTTACAATATTTCATTAAAGTTTTTTATTTACCAGGCCCCTGGGGAATCCTCCTAATCCTTTCCAATGAGCTAGAATACATCCCAGCATGAAACTCAGAAAATCCTTGGTTGGAGTAAACATTATTTAGCAAAACTAAAAACATCGGTGTTATCAGCGTTGTTCCCAGGCTGAAAGTGAAAAACACAGTGCTGCATCAGCTACCAAGGAGAAAAATGACTGCTACAGCTGAACCCAGGACAACAGGATATTGAATAGTGCTGTGATTGGTTGGTTGATCAATTGATCTATTTCTAGACTGTTTGGTCATGAACATTGTGTTTCCCATTACTCTCTTGAGACTGCTCAGTTTTCCTGAGCTGGTTATTCTGCTCAGTGTTACCAGGACATTAGACTCAAATCCAGTTGAACCTGCCCACTAATGCAAGAGATCTCATTAATTTCAAGAAGCAGAAAGTACATATGACTACAAATATAGTTCAAACCATTGGTGGATTTGGGTTTTGTTTTGGTTTTTCAGATAATCTACTTTTAATTGTAAAAGGCAGAAAATGCTTTACATGTGTTAGAGTTCTGCCTGTCTGGGGCCTTTGCATAGGCATCACATTTTGTGGTGAGATTCAAAGTTTCCAGACCCAAGCCTTCTGAGTTGCACAAAACACATGGGTTTTGTAGACATTTAAAACTATTCTTCACTGCAGACACATAGCAGAATCAGAAACTGACTGAATGTTGGACACTGGCAGGGGCTTCTGCAGGTCATCTTGTTCAGCCCCACTGCCAACCTGACCTGCTGGTCACATAAAGCCAAGTGCCCAAGACCATGGCCACACGGCTTTTGCATCTCTCCAAGGAAAGAGACTCAGCCACTTCCTTGAGCAATCTGTGCCAGTGCTTGGTCAACCTCATTGTGAAAAAGTGTTTCATGATATTCGGGAGGAACCTCCTTGTGTTTCAGTGTATGCCCATTGCCTCTGGTCCTGTCACTGGGCACCACTGAAAACAGGCTGGCTCTGTCCTCTTTTCACCCTCCCTGTAGGTGTTTATGTACATTGATGAGACCTCTACGAGCCTTCTGTTGTCCAGGTTGAACAGTCCCAGTTTTCTCAGCCTTTCTTCCTAGAATTGGTGCTCAAGTCCCTTCATCATCTCAGCTGTTTGCTGGACTCTCTCCATTGTGTCCATGTGTTGTTCTTAGAAGCCAGCACTGGACCCATTACTCCAGCCTCACCAGTGCTGCATAGAGGGGGTGTTGGTTCATGTTCAGCTTGATGTCCACCAGGACCCCCAGGTCGCTTTTTGCCAAGCTGCTTTCCAGCTCAGCAGCCCCCAGTATTTCCTGGTGCCTGAAACAGCAGCAGAACTTCACTCTTTCCCTTGTTGAACTGCATAAGGTTCTTCTGGGCTCATTTCTTAAAGTCCCCTTGCATGACAGTACAACCCTCTGGTGTGTCAGCCTCTCTTCCCAGTTTGGTGTCATCTGCAGACTTGCTGAGGGTGCAGTCTGCCCACTATCCAGATCATTTATGTAGATGTTCACCAGGATCAGACAAGGTGTTGACCCCTGGGGCACACTGCTTCAACCAGGCTGCAAGCCCATGTCTGTATGTAGCCTCTGGGCCTGCCTTTTCAGACATTTTTCAGTCCTTCTCACTACCTGCTCATCCAGCCAGTACTTCAATAGCTTCTTTATGAAGATTTTGTGAGAAATCTTGAACTTACTTTTCACTTGTAGTTGTCTCCTAAGATGTTTTTTTCCACTTATCTGCTTGATTCATGTTCTCTGTCAGGGAAACAAAATACAAGTATCCATGGTTGTAACTCAGCTGTACCGAGAACAGTTGGAAATTCAACTTTCAGAAGAAGCTGCTTTGGAAAATCATGGTCTTGAAATGTCCTGGACATAGCATTTTTCAAGTTGCACAGCAGGCCTGATATTTAATTAAAACCATTTTTTTTCTTTAAACTTTCTACTGACTCATCTGAAGTTATATGACCCAGGAAATTTCTGACTAAATAATAGACCAGCCTTTAACCACTCCTGGTGTTTCCAGTCAGACTAGCAGAGCATTTGAGCTTTCATGAAATCTGATGGAGAAGTCTGACTCATCAGCCAGTGAAATCTTTACTCTTAAAGAGTTTATTTATTGCTAAAAACATGCACAAATATTACTCACCCACTAACTGTCACATGAACCATTAAATCAAACTGACTTCACATCTGTGGTAGGAGGCTTTTTCTAATCCAGCATGGGCAAAATGTGTTTGTTTGGGAGTATTTTTCATAGAAATGCGTCACAAGTATAAGGAAAACAACTTGCTTTCTTGTTGGGCAGTTGGGATAGTGGAGTTCTAGATTGTGAGCTAGCTAATGATTCTTGCTGTTTTGTTAAAAATTAAGCCACAACAAAAAGGGCTTTGTAGAGAACCTCTAATATTCTTCATATCTGATCTTCAACCAGATTTGGGTAAATGTGCAGTGTGCTGCTTTTCCATCAGAGGGTGATGGAAAGCAGGTCTTTATTTATGTTGTGCTGGTTGCCCCACATACAACTGAAGAAATTGATTTAGTGGTTAAGACTTCATGTTTGTTTGCCTAATATGAACCATATTAAATCAGCTGCCTTGACTATTCTGATGTTCATAAATGTGAAGTAAACCTGAAAGGCTGTGATTGGATTCTTAGAACTCACATATTCCCAAATGCAACTTTCCAGATGGTGAGAAGTGTAGCTAAAAATCTTGCATGCTTCACTGCTAATGAGCAAGCCAGACTAAAACTTAAGCTCACTTCTCACATAATTGCTTTCAAACTAATATATTTAAATAAAAAAGTGAATGCAGTAAGACAATTGCTTCCTTAGCCAGACCTGGGTCAAGGAAACAGTCTGGAAGACAAAATAACTTATTGTCTCTGTGATGAGATTTGGGCTAGACAACACAACTTATTTCTGTGGCATCAAGCTGTTGGAGAAACCTGTTGGACTGAATATCCATGCCGTTGCAGCTGCAGTGCTGTTCAGGAAGGAGGGATGGTGGTCTGGAGCAAAGCTTAGGCCAAACAGTATTTAAAAAGCAGTCTCTTCGCAAACCAGCAATTATACTTTTTCTAAGTGCGTTTTGCAGTTAAGCCACAAGATGGCACGAAAGCAAAATAAAGATTTTTTGCCGAAGCACCTGCGCTTGAAAGTACCGTTTAAAATCAAATACCGTAGTGGAAGAGAGTAATTTTCTTATTAAAGTGTTGTTAAAGCCTTAGTTTTGATATCTGCTAGATATGCCTTAATTAACATTATCTAACTATGCTAAACCATAGTACAGTCTTTCTCTTAACTGCTGTTTGTGGGTCAGGACAAATATTGTCTATTCTTTTGCTACAGACATAAAGTAAAAAAAATAGCCCTGAATATTTCCGTTTTGGATCCCACTGGAATGTGGTGTGTAGGAAAATTAAATGCAGAATAAAGTCTGTTTGTATCTGGAAGAAGAACTATGTTTTTTCCTGAATTGATTAATCCTTGGTTTCTGTATTTTATTAATACACTTTCTAATTCTGCCCTTGCAAAAAATCTGTCTTCATGTTATTCTCAAAGCTGGCTGCAAAACCTCTTAGATGTGAATGCAGACTTGGTTTTTCCTTATTTGTAGAGTCAAAGGTAGAAGTGTCTTAAAATCACCTTTATGCTTTATCTGCCTGTGTTATCTGATACTAAGAAGCTGTTATAATATTTTCTATGAGAGAATTTCAAATGAATTAATTATGTTCCTCTCCTGGCTAGTCCCTTCAATGTAGTCTTACTAGTCTGTTTTTTAAAACATCCCATCTCCTTTTTCAAAAGCAATGGTCACAATAGCATCATTAGCATGGTATAAGTTGCAATAATGTATAGTAACAGCTCATAGCAATAGTTTCAGTAATAGTGGTGAACCATGGACACATGTGGTTTTAACCTCTCACCTGATCTGGTTTCCTTTATAGTCGACCATGTCCTCCCTGCTTCATATTGTGGTAGTGGATCTTGAGATTTGTACATGTTCTAAGGTGCCAGAGAGCTTTCTGCATCTGATAAAAATATTGCCCCCTGTAGACACGCATATCACCTTGTGTTACTGAAGCAGGAAGCTCCTCACCAAAAAAAGTCTTAAAAGTAGTATTTCTTATCTCTAAAAAGTTACTGGATGTGTCTTGGCCAGGCTTTAATGACATACTCAAGGTATTTGTTTTACCTGGTTGGGAACTTACTGCCTCTTCTTTCCATCCCTAATCTCCTCATTTGTGGCTGCCTTCCCAGCTGTTTGCTTTCTAACATGGATGCATTTTACTTCTAGGACAGGCAGCCTTGGGCATGTGCCAATGGCAAAGAGACTTCTTTATTGAGCTGATCAAGAGGTGCACCGTTCTGCAGGTGGAATAGCTGTGTCTTGACCAGGGATCAAAAGCACAGATCACAGACCATGAGCCAGTGTGCAGAAGTACTTTACTGCACACAGGAAATGAGGAGTAGGTCACGGCTTTGCAGCCTAGTTAAATAATCATGGTCACTCTATGTATTGTCATCCTGGTAATAAAAGGAGAAAAGTGTAACTGGATAAAAAAAAAATCATAATGGTAATTCATGTTTTTTCATATGATACACTTGTTTGTGAGAACTGCTGATCTCATGTTTTCTGCTATTGAAATATTGTTTCATTGTAAATTAGCAACTGTATCTAAAGCAGTTAAAACTGCTTCAGTTCAAGCAGTTACTTCATTGTATTTTCTATAAATTGTGCATGCTTATAGTGTTGTGTGGGAGTAATATCAGCAAAGCATAACTGCTGGATATCTGCCTTTGGATATCATCGTCTTGGTCTTTTTGGGGAGTTTCTAATTTGGTGTAGATAGAAGCCTGTTAATGAATAACAAAAGTGACTTCTTTGTGTTAACCATACAATCCATTAGGACTGACAAAAAATGTTCCTTGAAAAGAAAGACATACTGATCAGGTCAAGCCATAAGATAAGATTCAGATTTAGAAAACCTTTTTTTTTTTTTTTTTTTTTACCACAGTAATAAGGAAACAAAAATAGCTAAGATTACAGTTCTTTCAGAGGAAGATGTTGGACCAAAGCAAAGACGCTGTACTACATATTAAGTTGCCATAATGTTAGACTTTGTCTGGTAGAACTTAGATCAATAAATAGCATTCTTTCTTTAGAAGGCTAGTGTTTTTTTTTTTCCCCAGAAATTTGCTGCCTTGAAAGCTTCTTGCCAACTACCTATAGATTTCTAACTTTGGAATTATTGTGGGAACGTGGGGTGTTGTGATTTCTGCATTTATACCTTCAAAATCTTAGTCTCTGCCATGGTTCCTTTTTCTCCCTCCACCAAAGGGAGAGAACAGGTTTAATGGAGCTAGTTGCTGCAGCCACACAGTGATGCTGAAGATGCATTTACTCCTAGCATTCTTCTAAATGTCTTAAAACAAGTAGTGGAGCTGTGCCATGCTCACTCTCTGGCCCCAACTTCAGCTGCTGTGGGTTTAAGGAAATCATCGGGTAGGCAAAAAAAGAGAAACAATAATGAGTAAATATCAGATCCACTTTTGATCATAAATAGATATTAGATCTACTGTATTTGTTGGTTTCTCGTTTAATTTACCATGCCTCTTGGCAGGAGTGTAGCCTTTTATGCTATTTTCCCATGAACATGTCTTGAAAACTGCCATGGCCACAGTTTGGTCTCTTTGATATGGTCCTGACATTAGCAGACTTGGAAACCATGCTCCTGTAACATTTACTTCTACAATATTTTTATTCTTTTACAAGTTGATTTGAACATAAAAAATTTGAAGAAACTTTTAACATTTTAACTGTGTTTATATATAGGGCTTTCATCATCATCAAGATTATTTTTTCTGTACCACCATCATGGTTGCTGTCAAGAAGAACAGGAGCTTTTTTGACCCTTACAATTTCAAGGCTAGACTGAAAGCAATTTCCTTCTGTACAGTATGTGTTCTGAAATACTTAACTCTCTAACATTTGCTTCCCAGAAATGGATTTATAGCTGTATTCTTTTTCCATGGAGTTTTTCAGTCACGATTTCTCTGAATGATGATGGAACAGTACACACAGACCTTCGTTCATGTCTCAGTCTTTTCTTTTTTTTTTTTCTTCAAGCAAGTACACTCCCTACATGTTATTTTTTCTTAAAAAAGTAGCTTCATTATATAATGGAAACTACATAGAGTACTTCCAGGGTAAGAACTTACTTTTGAGAACTTAAAGCATGTTTGTCAACTATTCAGTTAAGAAAGATACATTTATCTTTGATGTCTGAGCTATTTCCTTTGAGAAAATGGCATTAGCAGTTGAAAATAAGTAAATCTTTTTGACTGATGAGTTGAACATGATGTAATTGTTTTAACACACGTTCTGTCTTAATCAGCTAATGATATGGACAATAATAAATGCTTCAAGTTTTTTCAGCCAGTTCAAAACAGCCTTGACATCATGGATTTTATCTTCATCCTGGATATAATTTGTATATTTAATATTGGAAGTATTAGGTAAGTAAACTAACAGAGGAACATAATTTTGGTTCAGGCTTCCAGGCAAAGGCAGAAAGCCTGAACTATTTTTCAGATGTGATATTGACAGAAGACTGAACCTGATTATGTTAAAAGCCTTCTTCAGCCCTATGACCTGTTGTTTTATTAGCTTTGTTGCAAGTTTGCAGTGTAGTCTAAACAAACAGTTATTCTGTACCATGTGCTTTGCCTTTTCAGCTGATTATTATTAAAAAATGCTGTAGGATTTTATATGTGAGAATAAAAAGATGAGCAAGGAAATTAAGGACATAACTTGAA
The DNA here is from genome assembly GCF_012275295.1 of Melopsittacus undulatus. Taxonomy (NCBI): domain Eukaryota; kingdom Metazoa; phylum Chordata; class Aves; order Psittaciformes; family Psittaculidae; genus Melopsittacus; species Melopsittacus undulatus. The sequence goes on along the minus strand of NC_047557.1, from coordinate 67,620,591 downwards.
ACTTACTGAACACAGTTACTGGGTTTTGTTAAGCATGGGGAGATTCCTTGAGGCATTTTCAGATGAGAGAAAGACATCTAGTAGAACATATTTAGGAAATTAATAACTTCCAGGATAAAGATCACCTCTTTTAGGATGGAATCCTGAAATATCACTTCAAGGGGCAAGAAAAGAACCCCAAAAGCTCATCCAGTGGCTAGGCCACTGCTACCATCAAGCAGCTAAACAGCTGAAGAAAGAAACCAATTGCTAAGTGCAATATGAAACTAAATCCTAAATGTATCTCCAGAAGAGCCATTCCATAAAAAGCTGCATTTTTCCAGCTGTTCATAAAACTTGTTAGAATTTGTTTCTTTTGTTTATTTGGGATTTTTATTAGGTTGCTAGTAGATAGCAATTTATACTAGTGGTGAGGTATTATGGGAAGAGAAAAATGCAAGTAAACTGTACAAGGTTGATTTGGTGGGCATGGTGCTTTGTTTTTCAATAAGGTTGGAATACTTAACACAGCTACTGGCCAAATAATTTCAAAGCTGGAGCCTTGGACGAAATTGTCCTATGGAGATAGAGTTAGATGTAATAAGCTATATGATGTGTAAACATTAAGCAATTTGGACTTGAGCAGAAGTAACTATAATATTTTTAAATATATATACTTTTATAAGCAGTTTTCCACAACCACATGGGAAAAGCCTAGAAGCATTATATTTCTGTTACTCTCTGAAATAAGAGTATATTCTCAAAGGATTTTCCTGTCCATTTCCTCAAGTCCTAACATCCATTTCTGTGAAAGTAGGTTTTTGAACAGTGGAAAATCCTGATGGCTTGCTATCAGTCTCTTTGACTACAGTTTAATCTTTCACTGGGTTTTTGCAGTAGCATACAGAAGAATAAAAGAAGTGGTGCAAACCTTGTTTGTCTATCAGACTTGAAAAATCATGACAGGTGAAGTTCTCGATGACTGAAAAAAGGGAAATATAACCCCCATTTTCAAGGAGGAGAATATAGAAGATCCAGGGAATTACAGACCAGTCAGTCTCACCTCTGTGCCTGGAAAAATCTTGGAGCAGATTCTCCTGACAAGCATGCTAAGGCAGATGAAAAACAATGAGGTGGTTGGTGACAGCCAGCATGGCTTCACTAAGGGGAAATCCTGCCTGACCAATTTGGTGTCCTTCTATGATGGGGCTACAGGACTGATGGACAGGGGCAAAGCACCTACCTCAACTTGTGCCAAGTGTTTGACACTGTCCCACACAACATCCTTGTCTCTAAATTGGAGAGACATCAGTTTGACAGATGGACCACTTGGTGGGTAAAGAATTGACTAGATGGCTCATGCAGAGAGTTGTGGTCAGTGGCTCAATATCCAGTTGGAGACCAGTAATGAGTGGTGTCCCTCAGGAACCAGCGTTGTGACCGGTCTTGTTCAACATCTTTGTCAGCGACATGGGCAGTGGGATTGATGCACCCTCAGCAAGTTTGTAGATGACACTAAGCTGTGTGGTTATGTTGATACACCGGAGGAAGGGATGCCATCCAGAGGAACTTTGACACTCTTGAGAGGTGGACCAATGCCAGCCTCATGAAGTTCAACCAAGCAAAGTGCAAGGTTCTACACCTGGGTTGAGGCAATCCCAGGCACAGAAGAGATTCTGAGCAGCCCTGAAGAGAGCAACTTGGGGCTGTTGGCTGAAGAAAAACTTAACATGAGCTGGTTTTCATGTGTGCTCACAGCACCAAAAAGCAAACTATGTGCTGGGCTGCCTCAAAAGCAGCAAGACCAGCAGGTCGAAGGAGGTGATCCTGCCCCTCTACTCTGCTCTCATGAGACCCCACTTGAAGTACTGTGTGTAGTTCTGGTGTACCCAAAATAAGGACATGGAGCTGTTGGAGCAAGTCCAGAGGAAAGGCATGAAGATAATCAGGGGGCTGGAGCACCTCCCATAAGAAGACAGGCTGAGAAAATTGGGGCTGTTCAGCCCGGAGAAGGCAAGGCTGCGTGGAGACCTCATAGCAGCCTTCCAGTATCTGAAGGGGACCTATAAGGATGCTGGAGAGGGACTATTAATTAGGGACTGTAGTGGTAGGACAAGTGGTAACAGGTCCAAACTAAAACAAGGGAAAGTTAGGTTGGATATAAGGAGGAAGTTCTTTACTGTGAAAGTGGTGAGGCACTGGAACAGGTTGCCCAAGGAAGTTATGAATGCTCCATCCCTGGCAGTGTTGGATGGAGCCTTGGGCAACACGGTTTAGTGTGAGGTGTCCCTGCCCATGGCAGTGGGGTTGGAACTAGATGATCTTAAGGTCCTTTCCAGCCCTAACTATTCTATGATTCTATGAATACCTGATTGATAAAAGATATGTAAAATACTGACCTGGTTTCAGAATGTGTTTGTTGATGTAGACTTACATATTGCTCAAAAGTAGTGCAGTATAGCAATCTTATTTGCTCTGCCCATAGCAGTCTGTAGATTGCCTTGCTGAAAAATACCCTGCTGAAATTGTGTAACTGACACCATCATGCCTGCTTACACATATCATGGTCAGATAACAGACTGATTATCATCCTGTGGCACAGCTAACTTTTATGCATTATGAAAATGAAGTGCAATTATATATATGTCCACTATAGTCATCTCTATCCTAGGAACCATCCACTGTGAATGATATGTTTAATTCTGCTCTGTTGCAATTGCATATACAGATCAAGCTTGGCACAGCTCTTAAATTATTTTCTAAGGTATAGAATGGAAGATCTTGGATTCATTAATTCCTGCATTTGTATCAAGTCTTTTTGCCTATGGTATTTTTAGTTTGATTCTCAGTTGGTGAGTTTTTAATCAGTTCTGGATTTTTGTGTCATTTAAACACATGTCCAGGTAGAGGAAGTGGCAGCATGACAGATAGCAGTTTAAGTTACTTTCAGGGAACTGGAAAGGGATTTTGCATTTAAAGGCACGCATCTAATTAAGTTCTCTATCCTACATTATATAGCCAGTTAATGCTAAAAGTCACACTTCCACAGGCCAGTAGATGAAAATTTTATCCATTAACATTAAGGGGAAATATGATAAGCAGGTTTTGGGGTTTTTTGTTTGTTTTTTTTTTCTGTACTACCACTACTCAGTTATTTCTTTCATCCTTGTTTTGTTTCTGCCATTTGTGCTGGTGTTTTTTTTTGTTAGTTTTGGGTTGTTGATGGGTCTGTTTGGGTTTTCTTATTATGGTGGTCATTTGTTTGCTTTTTGGGGGTTTGGTGTTTTTTATCAGGAGGTAGGAGTTACTGAGAGGGACAACATCCAAAATATTTTAGGGACCAGTTTCAGCTCAGGATTAATGAAAAAAAATGAAAAAAAAAAAGCAGTATCTGTGTAGGTTCATTGTTTGGATCTAGTCACACACATAGGTACATAAGTTCCTCCTTTTCTTGTTTTGCATCTGCCTTCCATTAGTTTTATTTGGTATCCTCCCGAGCTCTTGCACTGGAACACACAGTTAATCCCCCTTTTCACTTTCTATGTACTCAGATTTTATTGACCTGTGTCATATATCTCGTGGTCTCTTTTTTCCAGACTGAAGAGTTCTTGCTTACAAATCTTCATTTAAGAAATCTTCACATAATTATTTCTCATGCAGCAGTAATTCTAAACTTTTTGACCATGCCTCTTTCTTTCTTTTAACCTCTTGCAGTTCTCCTGTGTCCTTTCAGGCTGACCTACATAAAAAATGCCAGTACTTCTGCACGGACTAATACTTGTACTTCTGAAAAACACATTCAGGGTTTATCTATGTGTGTCAGGTTTTATCTGTGACTGATAGACAAATGCATTATGCATCTTGCCACTTATTCCAAGTGTCTTAGCATCTGTAGCTTCAGTGAAACCAAGGCAACATCAACATCAGTTTCTGAGCATTAGGTATTGGTAGAACTTTGACTGCTAGCTTAGAGAGGGTAACATTTGCTTGTTGACAAGTTCTATTCAGCCAGGAGCTGTTCAGAGACCCTCTCCAGGAACAGAGATCCTCTGTAGCATTGGTTACTCATAGACCATGGTAAAACTTCTCTTGAAATTATACCCCAAAATGTTTTAGTCAATTCTTTATTCTGTAACTTGGAAAGATGTCAGATGGTGTTTTCTTTGCCTGACATGGACGAGTTGTTTGTGCTGGCATAGAGTAAATGGTATTTCGTTATTTCTCAATGATTTGGTGTGGTTTTGAATAAGAACAGAAAGGAAAAGCCCTTGGTGAGTTTCACTGCTCCATTAAAATTTTCTTGCTCAGTCATACTGCATCCATTTCAATGAATTCCTGTGAAATTTTTGGTCTAACATTTGTTCCCCTCAAAGGGAGAAACTGAAGACAGGATATACAGTAACAACACACGATGTCAAATATGAGGTCTTGTTTTACCCCTGACTATTCATGTTAATTTTATTCTAAAGATTAAATAATTCTGTTGTGATAGGAGCTCTTGCTTTAGTCATTGAAAGTTGTCTAATCCATCATCTTGGACAATGTTGCCACCAGTCTGAGTAATACTAAACTAGTGTATCCTTAATAACTGTAGACGAGGTCTTCTTCACTGAAGATGTTAATGATTCTCTCAGCTTCATTATGGCATGCCACCTTGTCTGTTCCAAGGGCTTTTGGTGCCAGTACAGCTTGGAGGTTTTACTCCTGAGAGTGCAATAGGTGGAAAGGCAGACTTGCCATAAAGTTCCTTCCATTCTTTTGTTTTGTCAGCCCTTATTCAGAGATGAAGGACTCGCAGCAATTAACAGTAGGTTTCCTGAGTATCTTGGTCATTCACACAAATGTACCCCACAGTGCCTCATTGAAGGAGGCAGTAGTACCACCACTGGTGAAACAGGCCAAGAGTCCTTTGAAGAGGAGCATGTAGCAGAATTGACTTGCAATTGAGATTCTGTATCTAGAAGTGATAATAAAAGTCTGTGGAAAACTTATGGAAGGCTGAAACCTGGAGAGCAAAGAAAGTATGAGATCTTTAACAAGAGAGTGCTTAATTCATAAAAGAAACTACTTCTAATGTATTTTGATTTACGGCACTTAGCGGAAAATATGGACTTTAAACTTAACACACTATTTTGTTCCTGCAACGCATTTCTGTTTTAACACCAACACTATATTATTTACCCTATAAATTTTATTTTATCAATCACTCTAAAACCACATTATTCCTGATCAGTGACTGTTACCTTTTTTGAACACTTATTTATTACTTCATGCACAGTTTGTAATTCATTTGTGTTGTTTTATTGCAATTCTCATTATTCAGGATGTTCATTCCTGTCTTCCAACTCAGTTCTAGAAGACTTCACACTTTTTACCAAAAAACTACAGTTTTGTCAGAGGTGCACGTGCTTTCACAAGTTGCCCTGCACCTCAGGTGGAGGGTAAGGAAATAAGCTAGTTGTTGTCAGCGTTGGGGTTTACAAATAATGGTCATTGTACACATCTCAATATTTGCATACCCAGAGTATCCATGGATACCCTTTTGAATAAAGAATTTCTTGTTACTTCCATGGATACAAATTCAGAGTGTTCACAAAGCATTTACACAAGTTGTTAATGTCTTGGATTAGTCTTCAGTGTGGCCTCAGGATTAATTTATCTGGAAGGTACTTGCTTCATGTTACTGTAATAGCAAGTCTGTAAATCATAGAATCATAGAATAGTTAGGGTTGGAAAGGACCTTAAGATCATCTAGTTCCAACCCCCCTGCCATGGCCAGGGAACCTCACACTAAACCATATCACCCAAGGCTTCATCCAACCTGGCCTTGAACACTGCCAGAAAGTTCCCAGATGACTGAAGGGCTGGAGAACATGTTCTGTGAAGAAGGACTGAAGGAGTTCAGTCTTCAGCCTGCGGAAGAGGAGGTTTATGGGGGACCTCATCACATTTTTCCAGTATTTAAATGGTGGCTACAAAAAGTACAGAGGCTTTCTCTTCACAAGGACCCAATGGAGAGGACAAGGGGCAACAGGTGCAAGTTGCACAGGCAGAGTTTTCATCTTGATAAAAGAAAGAATATTTTTCACTGTAAGAGCAATTGTACATGGAACAACCTCTCCAGAGAAGCAGTCAAGTCCTCATCACTGGATGAAAACAAAACTAGTCAGGGTGCTAGATAATTTCATGTAGGCTCCCTTTCCCATGAAAATTTTGAGCGGATGATCTTTTGAGGTCCCTTCCAACATGGCCTATTTTATGGCTCTGTGATTAGTAGATATCCTAATTATTGTGGCAGTAATAGAGTCAAATATATATGGAGTCAGCATACCGAGTCCTTACTTTCAGCTGAATGTGACGAAGGGTCCCTGCGTCATAGTGGTTAAGAACTATTGAGTTCATATGCAGAACTTTTCCTCATTTTCTTCCAACAGTAGTCAACTAATTCCCCAAAGCAACCTTCTGAGAATTACAAATAAGATTTTGTGGTATTCTTTTGTCAAAGATTAACATTAAACCTAGTGTTTCAGGAATATAGTTGCAATATACAGGGTAGTAGAAATTTAAGATTAATTAATCTACTTAAGTTTCATGGAAAGGTAATGTTATTACAACGCACAGTCAGTCCAACTCATTACGTTTCATAAAGAACAGGTCAGTAGTTCAGTGCTGTTAGTCTCCTGAACTTCTCCTTGCTCTTTGTTTTCCTTTCTCTAGAAATATTTCACATCACATGTGTTTTCAGAGGCCTAGGAAGTGCTGTGAGAAACCTAAGATGATTTGCAAGATGTGAAAGGAGTTAGCTATTGTAGTTAATGTTCATGTTCTCAGCTCTGGAGCTGTCTCATCTTAGAACATAAATTCTTTGAGGAAGTGATTAACCTATTTGAGTAATTATACATGTTAGTAAACATCCAGCACACCAGAACCAGATATGCAGAGATCCTAGTAAATTCTTCAGAATTTGATTTAGTGTGATAGCTTAACAGGCTGAACCACAAATTAAACAGATGGCATGGCAAATGCATATTCTGGTCCATTCAGGGATGGTGAACACTTGCTCTTTGTCCTGGGTTCAGCAGTAGCAGTCGTTTTTTCTCCTTCTTGGTAGCTGGTGCAGCACTGTGTTTTGACTTTCGGGCTGGGAACAGTGCTGATAACACCTATGTTTTGAGTTACTGCTTAAATGTTTGGTTTGTCCAAGGACTTTGTGAGTCTCATGCTCTGCCAGGGAAGGAGGGGAGGCTGGGAGGAAATAGAGACAGGGCACCCAATCCAAGCTGGCCAAGGAGGTATTCCATACCACAGCACGTCATGCCCGGGGAGGTAACTGGGAGTTGGCCGGAAGGGGTCAGGCTAGCTTGCTTCGGGATCGGGCTCATTTCGGCGGGTGGTATCATATTCTCTCCTCTTGTTTATTTCCTCTATCATTGTTTTTATTGGTGGTAGCAGTAGTGATTTGTGTTATACCTTAGTTACTGGACTGTTCTTGTTGCAACACGTGGGAGTTGCATTCCTTCAGTTCTCCTCCCCATCCCTCTGGGAGCAGGGAGTGGGGGGGGGAGGTGTGGTGAAAGGGAGACTGAGATTGGGTTTTAAACAACACACTCTTCAAACAGTTATCTTTTCTTCTCCCCATTTCAGCTATGTATTTTTTTTTCCAGAGCCTTTTCCAGATAATAAGCAATTTACTTGCCTCTCCAGTTATCATTTGTTTCACATGCTAAGACTGGGAGATATTTTATGTAATCTTTTCTCAGACTGTAGTAAGGGCCATTAGAAATCTTACTTTTCTATCTCTGCCTTGTGTTTATTTGTGTTTAAATTGTTTTGAGAGTTGGAGTTTTTTCCCACATTTTACTATAACTCTGACAAACAGTGCTAGTTAAGTTACTGTATACTTAATAGTGTTTCTCCCTAGCCTAAGCATTTGCTGTTTCATAGAACGAACTCCTCAAATATGGAGAGGCCCTCCTTGTAGGTTTAGAAGGCACTTAGGTCATCTTAATGCTACCTAGTGGGTTTAAAAAGCAGCAACAATCCTTGGATAGTTTTCTCATCTCTTAAACTGTTGATCTGAGTTCTTTTATATACTCAGTGAGTGGTCTTGTGGACCATTGAAATGCTGCTCAAGGAAGGGGAAGTCCCAAAACCCTAGTACTTTTCTTAAGGCTTTTTTTTTTTTAAGATAGGTAGTGAGTTTTGGTATTTTGTACGATTTTGGTAAAGGCTCTGTGTATGTTTGAGTGTGTGTTCATATTGTCAGAACAGGATACTGGTTTTTACCTCTTTCAAACCGTTCAAATATGGCTCCGTTTTTATCTTGTGCTTCCCATGTTTCATTCCCATCCTCACATTTAAAGGTAGCACAGATAAGATTTGTTTGTTTTGATTTCTTTATAAAGTAGTTTGGCCTGAACGTGTACAGACTTGAACTTTGCATGGTGAGTTGTGCAGCCCTTAGTAAAGAACTTCAAACTTCCTTTCATTCACATAGCTGCTCCAAAGAACAGTTGCAAAACCTACAAAAGTGTTCTTCCTCATCTGAATTAAAAAAGAAAGCTAAAACCAAACCAAACCCAACCTTGTTCACATTGAAAAGAACAAGCAAGTGTGCTGATTGTTTAATCTGGTTGTGTAATTTTCATTTTTGTTGTGAAGAGCTGCAGAGAAGTGTTGCAGCAATTCTGTGCAAACCTGGTGTTCAAATGCCCTTTGGTGCCTACAGTATGTCTGCATGGCAGCCAGGTGTGACTGCAGCATGTATAGCTGTACCAAAGGTGGCAGCAAGCTAGATTTGTTGATACCAATAAAGAGAATTAGCAGTCATAGATATGTGTGAGTGAGGCTTGTAGTTAGCGTGTGCTGGAAGCCCTTGGTACTGACACTGCTACTGATACCAGCTTTAAGTAGATTAAAGCAGGCAAAGCTTTTCCTACTCTCTATGTTCCCACACTTCTGATTTAGACCATGGGTATATATACAGTGCATGGTGTCTGTATGTGTACAAACATATGCATGACCCCAGTGTCACTTCCAAGAACTGCAGTCTGGTTGACTTTCAGAGCTGCTAACCTGGTAATGTTACAAAATGGTAATGACTACAGAATTGAAAATGCTGGCTGAATTTCTGGGCATTTTGATTCCTGTTCTGTAGTGTGTCTTTGGATGGTTATTTGTCTACTCTTAGCACTTTCAGAATTCCTTGTGGATCATTATGCAAGCTAATGGTGGATCTCTTAAGTAAATTTTCAGGTTCCTAGGTAGACCTTTTAAATAAATTTTAAAAGGATCATAAAATTATTTATTTATTAAGTAGTTGAAGCAGAAAATACTGAAAGCAGAGAGAATGTTCAGGATTGCACTGGAACATCAAAAGACTAAAACCATTTGTGGGTTACACATAACTCTGCTGTATGTAATGGAATAAAAAAGCCACAGACTAGATGGGGTAAAGGAGCTAGAAAATAAAATTCCTGATAGCAGCAAAACGAGGTCACTGTTGCAGCAATAGAAGTAGAGACCTGGGGGAGGAAGGCAGGTGTGCAGATAATGAGGCTTCTCCTGCCAGAGAACTGATGAACTCCAAAGGAATTGTGTCCTAGGCAACCTGGGGACAAGCAATGACAGGTGTGCTGGAGCCCTGCATTACAGTGACAATGACTGACTAATCCATTTACTGTAGGAACTTCTTTCTACACTGATTTTTTTTTTCAGGGAACTAGGACTCTAAGACATAGTGATTGCCACCCACTCAGTGTGTCTCCTTCACTGAGGGTAAAGAAATCCAGAAAGCAGTCCCTCATCTGCTCAGGGTCTAGGTTAACTGGGGCAGTGATGGTAGCACCTCCTTTTATCTTATGTTCTGCATGAATGGGATTGACCTCCTTTCATCAGAAGATTGACAAAACTTCTAGGCCATTGGCATCTTCAGTGAGAGCTCAAGTTCAATTCCTCTGAAGCCAAAATTGCAATAACCAGGACAAAAAAAAAATGGCTAGATGGAAGTTTGATCTGTCCTTGTGGTTAGGACATTTCACTGAATATGAAGATGGGAAGGAATGAATCTCTTTTTCTTCTCTCTGCTCCAAAGACAGCTCTCTTTTGCTAGGCAAAAGGAGGTGTGTTTACTTTGCACAGAGCTGAGTGTGGAAGCCCTGTTCTGTTTGTACCAGCTGAGGAGGGATGGAGACTGCTCTTGAAAAGAAAACAGCATGATTTGTTGGTTAGAACATTCTATGCAACAACTGGGGTTCCTTCAGTCCTCTTTAGAGAAGGGTTTTTTTCTTGAATGGGCTTTAGATGTTGCTGCCATCCCCTTCTTTGGCTTCCTGTATGTCTTACAGTTATCAACACATTCTCATGCCAGACTGTCCTTGCAGGGGAACTAGAGGTGGGATGTGGCTAGTTGTCCAAGTTAGGAGATTCTGCACATTGTCACCTTGCTCAGGCCAGGCTAGAGTGTAGCAGATTAGTAGATATGTCAGCTATGTTTTGAAACATTTTATGTGTCATGTGAAGAGATAGGGTAGCATATAGAGAAAACTACAGGAATCTGAGGCACAGCAAAATGCAGACGTTAAATTAACTACCATCAGTAGTGGTTCACAAATTTTACCCTCAGGAACCATGTTCAGAAAGGGCATTGAGGCAGATGAAAACTTCAGTGCCAACTATATGCTTTCTCCTCTGCCATGCAAAGTGTTCTAAATGAGACTAGTATATATTCTGCCCCTCTACTCTGCTCTGGTGAGGCGCCACTGGAGTACTGCATCCAGCTCTGGAGCCCTCAGCACAGGAAACACATGGACCTGTTGGAGAGGGTCCAGATGAGGACCACAAAAATGATCGGAGGGATGGAACATCTCTCCTAAGAGGAAAGGCTGCGAGAGCTGGACTTTTTCAGCTTGGAGAAGACTCCAGAGAGACCTTATGTGGCCTTTCAGTACTTAAAAGAGGCCTAAAAGAAAGATGGGGAGAAAGATGGAGAAAGACTTTTTAGCTGGGCCTGTTGTGACAGGATGAGGGGTGACAGCTTTAAACTAAAGGAGGAGAGATTCAGGCTAGATGTGAAGAAGAAATTCTCTGAAATGAGGATGATAAAATACTGGCACAGGTTGTCCAGAGAGGTGGTGGATGTGCCATCCTTGGAGACATTCAATGCCAGGCTGGATGTGGTTCTGGGCAACCTCGTCTAGCTGAAGTTGTCTCTGCTCATTGTAGGGAGTTGGACTACATGACCTTTGAAGGTCCCTTCCAATCCAAACTATTCTATGATTCTGTGATTCTATGGTTCTACAATGAAAGAATGACCTTTTCTGGGATGTTGTATGTGAACAATACTTTGAGCTGTCCTACTGTAACTTGGCTTCCTTTCTTGGATCTTCCTGGATTAAATATTTTTCTTAATTTCCCGTAGTAGAGGCAGTGGGATGGGTTTGCCATACATAAATAAGTGCTTCTATTCAGCTCTAGCAAGAATGGAAGTACACCACTAGAAGTCAGGGTTGTAGGTAGCACCCTCACCATAAAGTTAACATAACCATTTTTATTGCTCGTGCATGTCTGCAGGTGGCATAATAGTAATGTGTTCAAATGGTTTCACATACCTGACAGATGTAGAATCCACCTCCTAGGGACAAAGCTTAGGTTTGATTTTTATTCTGAGTCACCTCCAAAGACTTGCATTCGACTGGAGGCAATTCAAATAAAGATTTATTTGACAGGGAAATCAAGGTGGAGAATAAGAAGGCAATCTATTATTACGAGGCAAATGTTAGCCAGAAAGTCTTCAGGTTATGTCTTGAGCAGGTAACGGACGTGTCAGTCTTTTCTCTAACCTACTCACCTTTTGTGAACCACAGATACAACTTAACCAGAGCAAAGATTTTCTGGGAACTGATCTAGTGACTAAGCATTCACGCATGGGGAAAAAAATTATTTCCTCTTATCAAGTCAAACAGTGTTCTCTTGCTTCATAGTAATGTAATGTAATGTAGTGAAGTATTCTTCCCTTTTGTCATAAAAACAGGAATTATATAATACACTTGGTTTGTGCAGATCTGCACTAGCTCCCTTGTCTCTACACTCAAATTTAATGCTCTAATTAGCAGAAAATTTGAGTGGGTATAGCAAAGCACAAACCATTCAATGCTAAGTGATGGCTTTGGCTTTTGTCAGAGTAGGAGCTTCAAGAACACATGTAGGAGCTTCACAAATCCAGTAATACAGTTTAGCATGTCAGTAGGAGGATTTTTTTTTCCCAACACAAGTCCCACAGACATTAATTCTGACATGAACCATGAATTCATTCTGTATTAATTCTAATTCCAGTTAGTGCAACAGCAAATAGTGTATCGTTTATGAAAAATATGTCAGATTTTTTAATTTGTTTTTATCCATCCAAGTTCTTTGTTTCTCTAACAGAGCGAGGTAGAAGGTACTCATATTGTTTATGTTTTGATCTTGAATGTAATTCCTTATCCTGATTCTAAATTGCTTACTTTTGTATCTTCAGTGGAAGTTGCTTTTTTTCTTTTCTTATGGAAGCTAGATGAGTTACACTTGGCTGTCCCCCTGACACGGACTGTTGTAGGGATGTTTCTATCTGCTCTTTCATTTTTGAGCTGGAAAATGTCTAATGGCCAGAGCAGAGAGCATTACAAGAAGCTGTTAGCTGCTGCCAAGTAATTCTGTCCCAAAAAGGTGTAAACCTGTCAGCCTTGTTCTGATCCTGAGCTAAGGAGCTTCACTCCAAGGGCTAACGAGATTACGTATGGCAACCTACCAATATGTACAAGGTTTTAAGCTGCACTATTACAGTGCTCTACCCAGCATACAAAGGATATTTTTCTCTCAAATGTAATCACAGGCATAATTAAAAAACTGTTCTATGCAATTCCACTTCTGAGTCCTTGCTGCTGAAGTTCGTTTTTCTCTTTTCCTTTTTTGCTTGGCTCAGAAGATGAGGACTACACAGCTGTCTGTTCCTGGGTGCCAGTCCAAGGAGGACATCCTGTTCAAATTCATACTAAAGATCTCAAAGTTGCATGGGGCCAGCCCTATCCATACTGTGTACATGGAGCATCCTCAGACAGCATAGCTGTACCACCAGGCTCTCACAGTACTTGTCCTGCTCCTAATTTCCCTGATACCAGCTGGCAGTATTTAGAAGAGAGCCCTCACATGTAAAAGGGAATAGATGTCAGCTGTAGGATGGATACAGTCTACTCACATTGCTTGGCCAAAACTTTTCTGTGGCACTTATTAACAAGCATGTAGTGGATCCAGTCCTCTGTCCTGCGCTGTGTTGTGTAGCCTAGTTCTTACACAGAGACTTCACTTGGTAGAGTGCTTCTGGTGTGGCATGGAAGAAGAAGGCATTATTTAGCTGTCTTCAGACTGACTAATGGAAAAAGAGTACTGTGAAGACTGGGTGAAGATGTGGCTGTCTCCAGCATGTGTACTGACTGGGGGCTTTCTAGGTGACAGTCTTTGTGATGTGTTGGACGCTGCAACAGGACAGTGAAGATGCAGCTGTTGTTCCTCTAGTACAGTCATCAGTCCTGCAAATTCCCTATTGCAAAACTTCTATTTGGGGGATAAGTTGAATTACAAAGGTATTCAGCTTTGCCCCCTTCTTGTCTTCTCCCTTTCATTGCAGTGCTATGCAATGGGAGCTACAGTGCTTACTCTGGTGCAAAAAAAGCTGTTTATCTGGGATAATTTGGTGCTGTAGTTAATAAGGTGCTCAGTACATCCCAGTACCAGACAGTGCCACAGTTCTGTGACTATGCTGCAGACTGTGCTGCACTGGGAGCTGACTCACTTTCTCATGTCAAACTGTCCTCGTGCTCCTCTTCAGGATGCTTTGACTCATACCTGTCCAATACAGAATGTATAAATAGTCCTAGGAGAACCCAGAATCAGATCAACCCTGCTGAAATGTTTTCACCACTGGGCTACTCTCTTTTTCTTGGGTTTTTTTTTTTTTTTCTGTGGAATATTAACCTATGGTGGAAGAAGGAAGGAAGGCCCTTAAATTGCCTTGTTTGAACAAAGGCTTTAATTGCAATGACTATTTTGGAGGTGCCTTACAGAAGCTGAATACCTAGAGGTATCATTGTACTCAAGGAGAGGCATGTATGTAACTACAAACATTGAACAAGCAAACAAAATAAAACCAGATTTATAACTAATTTACAGAAAACGCAAAAATATGGCAAATATTTTGCTCAGACTTAAGCAATACCTCACTATTAAAATAGGAGATATTTCTTAGAGCTAATATCAGATAAGAAATAAATCAGCCTACATTTGACCCAGGCTTCTCAGCAGTAGCTATTGCATATTCAATTCAAACATTACCTTGTTAGTAAACAAAAATATTCTCATCACCCTCTAGTGCATTCTGAGCCAGATATTACTCCGATAGCATTTACCATTTTGAAATATCATATTGGCATGAGAAACAGATTTTTGTTTGTTTGTTTTTGCATAACTGCAAACTCATGCTGCAGTCCACTTTTTCCCTTAAGAATAACAATAAGATACAGAACTGACCTTGAAACATTTTCTGTATTTATTTTAGTTGATTTTTTTAATTATTTTTTACCAGCAGACTATTTGTCACATAAAGATCTTCAGACAGATTTTGAGACTTTTGAATGGTGTCTCTCAGAACCCTTATTTTCCTGCAGAGGGTGGTTCTTTCAGCCTTCTTCACCCTGTCTATCACATGGCCCTCAGCTGTGAAGAGGCCTGTAAGTACATGGCCCTCAGCTCTGAAACCAAACTGATTTATATTTAAGATTGTCAAGCTTCTTGCTTCTCAAGCAGTTTATTGCAATAGTAATATTGTTTGTTTGCTTTTATAAACTTTAAAAAAGCTTTTATAAACTTTAAAAAAACTTCTATAAACAACTGTAGTTGTTGCAATACCAACAGAAATTGTTTAAATAAACACTGTAAAAAAACCAGCAGAGGTGACTAACACTATACATGGATTTTGCCACCTTCTTATCTACATTGCTACATAAATATCTAATTTTCTGTATCTGTATACAAAATGTATTTTAATTTTGAGTTAATAAGTTAAATGTCGTGATTGCTCTAGCTTACTTTTCTGATTTTTGTTTGGCTTAAACCACAACATGCAGAATGGTTTGAAAAGTTTGTACAGCAGCCCTTTGAACCAGTAAAACTTTCAGTACAAGTGGAGTCAGCAAGATAGGGGAAAGCCAGGTCTGTTCTATTTTGTGTATTGTTTACCAGGCTGCCTGTACTGATTGGAAAATTCATTGTACATTAACTTTAGATTCTGCATGTCCTCTGAAGAGTGAGAGTGGGCTGTGTGACAGAGCAAGATGTTACTTTTTATATTCTCTGACCTATACACATTAGATACAGTCACTGTTTCTAATCATAAAATCATAGAATTATTGAGGTCAGAAAAGACCTTGAAGATCACCCAACCATAAATGTATCACTGCCAAGTTGACCACAAAACTGTATCCCCAAGTGCCACATCTACATGATTTTTAAATACCTCCAGGGATGGTGACTCAACGACTTCCCTGGGCAGCCTTTTCCAGTGCTTGACAACCTTCTCAGTGAAGAAATTTTTCCCAATATCCAATCTAAAACTCCCCTGGTACAATTTGAGGCCATTTCCTCTTGTCCTATCACTCGTTACTTTGGAGAAGAGACTGACAGCCACCTCACACTCCATGATACTGACACCCACACTCCTCCTTTCAGATAGCTGTAGACAAGCAACAAGATCCCCCCAGAGCCATGTCTAGACTAAACACCACCAGTTTCCTCAGCTGTTCCTTATCAAACTTGTGCTTCAGACCCTTCACCAGCTCTGTTGCCCTTCTCTGGACCCACTCCAGCACCTCAATGTCTTTCTTGCAGTGAGGGGCCCAGAAATGAACACAGGGTTCGAGGTGTGGCCTCACCAGTGCCAAGTACAGGGGGATGATCACTGCCCTGGCCCTGCTGGCCACACTATTGCTGATACAGCCCAGGATGCCGTTGGCCTTCTTGGCTGCCTGGGCACAAGCTGGCCCACATTCAGCAGCCATCAGTCAGCAACCCCAGGTCCTTTTCCACCAAGCAGCTTTCCAGCCACTCTTCCCCAAGCCTGGAACATTGAATGGGGTTGTTGTGTCTCAAGTACAGGACCCAGCACTTCGCCTTGCTGAACCTCATACTGCTTTCCACAGCCTGCCCAGGTCCCTCTACAGAGCCTCTCTATCTTTCAGCACATCAACACTCCCACCCAACTTGGTGTCATCAGCAAATTTACTGAGTACACTCAGTGATACTTCTGATGGTTTTTTCCTTTCTGTTTTTTATTACAATTTTGTGGGGGTTGTTTTGTTTTTTGAACATTGTGCTGTTGGAGCAGAAGCAGATCAAATTACAGCAATAAGCACTCTTTGGAAAATCACTGTATCTTTGAAATTGTTTTCTATAGTTACTTTGTAGTTTTAGTGTCTTCCCTCATTTACTGCTTTATCATTACAGTTTGCATGCTAAGAGCTATATAATGCTCAGCTCTGCATCTGTGAATAGGTATTACATAATTAAAATCCAGGCAGCAGCATGTCCTATCTATGCATTCACAACTGCTTTAGCTCCCTGATTTCTCAGCTGAAGTCTATGTGCATTTGCTGCTTAGAAACTTGATAAATCCCAATGTGGCAGGTTTGCTGTGACACAGCTTATTTGTGTGGCACTTTGGGCAGTGTCCATTAAATATAAGTGCAGTACTTTCTGATGTGCTATTTTGATCTGCTTATGCATGCGACATATTCGCCCAGGTTTTCTGGGCACCTTCAGCTTATGCTCCAACCAGGCAGTCTGATCTCCCATCCAGAAGACCAAAATCCACTATTGTTTCTAGCTTCCAAGCAAGAAAAATCCTACATGCAAAAACATTGAAAGTGTGGTAGACCTAGATGCACTGTTCTGTTTCCTAGTTTCTTAGGTGGGTAAAAGAACATCAAGTAGCAGTGTTATTTTTCTCCCTTTTAAAGTATTTAAAGTTTTCTCTTTGGCCTAAAATTTGTTTACAGGGAAAGCTATCTCAGGCAACTTCTTTCATAGACAGGGCCTTTCCCTTGCAAACACCACAGCTGTACTACCTGACTTTCTGCAAGTGAATATTCTGCAGTGGAACTGGTAATTTTAAGTGGAGGATGTGAACAAGTGTTTCGCTGGACTGTGGCCAGGACTTTTGGGGCATTTCAGGACTCAGTCCTTGTTCTCTTTGGCTTGATATTTTGTCAAATTGTTCATCAGATTTGTAGTACAACTGAGTTGCTCCGTAAGACGCAACTAGTAATTGTCTGATACATTCAAGGGCTGATTAAAAACTTGTGGAAACATGCCCAGTTTTCAAATTACCTTTCTAAACAAATGAGATTAATGTGCTTTAGACCCCTTGTAGTCATCTTAAACATACTGTGATTAGTTTGATTTTATTGATGGGAAAATAGAATTTCCTTTCTTCCTGGTAGCAAAACTTGCTCTCCTATTTTTAGAGGAAGTATATATGATTACATAACCATCTGTGGTATTTTGACATTGGGAAAATATTGTCTACCAGAATACCCTAAAGCATTGGGGTTCTTCGCTTGCAGAGTGCTTGGAATGCAGCTGCCTCTAAATCAGATTGCATGACTCTGTTGATAGGAAGACCTGAAAACAAGTAGAACTTGGAATTAGTTATGCATACTTGCTTTGGAGGATCAAGGGAGCAAGTGGGGTTGATAGACCTCAACATACATATTTTTGCAGTCATCTTCTTTTCTTTTCCCAGCATAACTCAAGGAGATTTGAAGAATAAATGTAGGGAAAAAAAAACTTCTTTTGTTAGATGTCTGATAAATGCTAAGGAAATTCTTCTGGCACCATTACTCAAAACCTCTGATTTTTTTTAGCTTTCATTTCAGGTTATGTTAATGCATGCTGGTAGAGGAATTTTCACCATTTGAAAAAGAATTGCAAATCAGATTAAAATGTCTGTACTTTGGTAAGACGTTCACATGGTTTAACCTAGCAATCAAAGTAAATATGGTGAACTAGGGAGACTGATGCGTATTTATGTAGGTGCATTGTTCTCATGATGTGAAAAGTAGCTAAGGCTTATCTCTAATTTACCAAATAGAAACTTCCTGGTAGATACCATACTCTTGGGGCTGACAGATCAGATTGGACTTAGGCATCTCTTTCTCACATAGCTGGTGAGCTGCACATCTTTCTACAGAACTGTTGCCTTTTTGGAAAATACTTAAACTATTCTTGGAAAGTGGTTAAGGTCAGTCAGAGTTTGTTCTGGGTTTTACAGTATTTATTCTTGCATGAGAAGGATGTGACCTGCTTCTCATGGGGGTTTGGCTAAAGACTATTGATGTGATGGAGGCATGCTTCCTGACATCAAAGAAACCCTACTGGAGACAGTGAAGGGCAGGACTATATACTGCTCTTTGTACCTGCTGCACTTTCATATTTACATTCTTTCAATTCCCCTCCTCATCCCACCTGGAGGATATATCCACACTGCAGGCATTTGGGAGCTTGAGATGAGGTCTCTGATAGCATAGCTATGAGATCATCCTACTCCCTAGAAGGTCCTCAAGAGTACAATCAAAAGGTCACAGAAGATGACAGTAGAAACTGTGAAGATGCAAGCGCAAAATGGAAGGAGAAGGGTGGAAGCACAGATCACAAATGATCCATTACTGGCCACGAAAGGTGTGCAGCCTGGAAGCTGGTTGAAGGTCATGACAAAGAACAAGAAATATGTAATCCACATGTAAAAATCCCATATGTGGGAAAAACATTGGAGAAAACAGCGAGGTGTCAAAGATAGTCACCACCCCTACAAGAATGGGAACAAAGGAAGAAATGTTCCCCTTTGGGAAGAGCAGCTTCCCCTCAACTTGGGTGGTAAGTAGGGCAGCTTTTTGGCTTACCATTCAGCACATTTTGCCTCTGTGAAGTCTCTTTACTATGTCACTGAATAAAATAAATTTGGATTCTACAGAGCACTGTGAGTGTGAACATGTGTGTCCATACACACATGTGTATGTGTATGTGTGTGTGTGCTTTTTCTGCTCCAACATGCCCACACAATGAAGTGACTGATATTGCAGCACTGAGTCAGAATGAACTCGAATACAATAATGTGCTTGAATGAATTCTTTTGACTCCCTCCCCCAGTTTCTTTGCTCTACTCTTAAAAATCTCAGGCCATGAAAATTTGAATGTATGTATGCATTTATGTACATGAATAGTCACACCAAAGTTAAGGGAATAGATTGTGCTTACTCTCCCACTAGTACATTTGATGGAAGACACGTATCTTTTTGAAACACTTGTGAAGTGGGCTGATGCCAACCTCATGAAGTTCAACCAAGCGAAGTGCGAGGTCCTACGCCTGAGTTGGAGCAATCCCAGGCACAGGTTGGGCAGAGAAGAGATTCTGAGCAGCCCTGCGGAGAAAGACTTGGGAGTGTCAGTTGATGAGAAATTGGACATGAGTCAGCTTCAGTGTGCGCTTGCAGCTCAGAAAGCCAGCTGTATCCTGGGCTGCAACAAAAGGGGCATGACCAGCAGGTCAAAGGAGGTGATCCTGCCCCTCTACTCTGCTCCTGTGAGACCTCACTTGGAGTATTGTGTGTAGTTCTGGTGTACCCAAAATAAGGACATGGAGCTGTTGGAGCAAGTCCAGAGGAAGGGCATGAAGGTGATCAGGGGGTTGGAGCACCTCCCATATGAAGACAGGCTGAGAAAGTTGGGGCTGTTCAGCTCGGAGAAGGCAAGGCTGCGTGGAGACCTCATAGCAGCCTTCCAGTATCTGAAGGGGGCCTACAGGGATGCTGGAGAGGGACTATTAATTAGGGACTGTAGTGGTAGGACAAGTGGTAACAGGTTCAAACTAAAACAAGGGAAAGTTAGGTTGGATATAAGGAGGAAGTTCTTTACTGTGAGAGTGGTGAGGCACTGGAACAGGTTGCCCAAGGAAGTTATGAATGCACTATCTCTGGCAGTGTTCAAGGCCAGGTTGGATGGAGCCTTGGGTAACATGGTTTATTATGTGGTGTCCCTGCCCATGGCAGTGGGGTTGAAACTAGATGATCTTAAGGTCCTTTCCAGCCCTAACAATGCTATGATTCTATGATCTCCCTTTCCCTGCCTTTCTGTTCTTGCCTTGTCTGACCTTTGGATTTGTTCCTTGCTCGCTGCTTCTGCCCCTCTTCTTTGTACATTGCATGGAAAATTACAGTTCCAGCCCAATACATTATAATTAATTGAATTTCTAGAGAAGTATATGATTCATAGAGTAATGGTCTTGCTGTAGAGAAGAAGAACCAGTTAAAATTAGGAAGACAAGTGCTAGGGTATGTATTGCTATTTTTGTTTTGCTTTCTCTGTTAAGGCTGGGGTTTGTCTGTATTTTTGTTTAGCATAGAATGAGAAGATTTGTGGTGGAAGAGAAGAGTCCATACAACCATCTGTGGATGATGTGGTATTATCTGGTTTTGGTAAAATCTTCCCAGATTAATTGAAATTTTAGCTAATGACGTGCTGTGACTTGGATTGAAATCTGTGAGATGACAGTTAGAAAAGTGTCAACTTGCATTTCTTAGTATTTTAACAACCCCCCCCTTCTTAATATGGTTCATTTTATGACTTTGAAAAGTTACTCTGGCATGTTAACTGCTCTCCTGCATCATCAGTGTGCAACAGAATTACAGTGCTGCAGTCCAAGGTTGTCCCAATAATTTCAGATTACATTCACCCACAGCAGAAGTTCAAAGTAGCCTTTGCCTTTCTCTAAACTAAATCTGGAAAGACAGTCAATAAATTGCCTAAAGTCTGTGGACATTAGTGGACTATAAAGCTGTATCTCCAATCTGTTAGAAAGGTATCACTGCTTATATGCTACTCAGCTGGAGGTGGTCTCCCCTGTCCTTTTAAAACTTTCATTGCTAACACTAATGTAGAGGAGATCAGAATAAGCACTAGTATGAAAGCAATGTGTAGGACAGATATTCAGTTAAAAACAAACAAATGAACAAAAAATTACTTTGGTGCAGTCTGACTTCTGGGAAAAGAATTGTTTCATGAAATATGCAGGCCAGGCCCTGTGGATGACAAAAACTGATAAATGGTCACACATGCCATATGTAATAGCCTTGGTTCAGAAGCTCCCCAGGGGCAAGTTTTGAGAAGCAGGCAGGGACTGCACAAATTTCCTTCTTTCTAATTCCTGCTATATTCTAAACAGACCCAAAGTGATTTGCAGTATAGGGTCAAATTTGACAGTGGCTTTAAATTGAAACCAAAACCAAAACCAGTAAAAAAATACATAAAAGCATATAGTTTTTTCATTTACATAAACCTCAGAAGTAATGGCTTCTTTACCTGAAGTTTCACTTTGTGTTTTTAAATAGAATTGACATTTTAGTTAGAAGTTATGCATTTGCTTGTAGAGTCACAAATGTTAACTGAAAAGGTTCTAAAAAGAATCAACCAGATGAAAATGGAGATAGGAGAATCTCCGAGTGAAACACAAATGATTTTTTGGCTGAGCCCTAAAGAGAAAAAGCCCTCTGAGGTGAGCTGTTTTTAAGATGTTTATTTAATCCAGAATGTCCCAGTTTTGCTCTCAGCATCTTTATGCCAGACCAATATTGAAAATATGCTCTGTCAAAGCCTGAGAGGCTGGTGATTGTCTCTGTATAGTGCTGACCTGCAGGATCGAGAATTTTCTTTGGATGAGGTAAACGTGAAACACAGCAGTACTCCTCTGACGCTAAATAAGCAGTATTATCTCTTTTAAAAATTATGCTTAGTCCCCACTTTCACAGTGCTGACTCAGTGATGTTTTATTTGTTAGCTACTTTTAGCAGTATGAGTATTCCATATGAACAATATCTTTAAGGAATAATTTAATATCCCAGAGTAGAAGTTAATTCTCTTTCATCTCTTGTTTTTACTTACCAGCTGCCATAGATGTAGCCCTGAAACCAGTATGATTTCATAAAGGATTTCCAGAGAAACAATGACTTCTACTCCCACAAATGTGACTAGGGAGCAAGTACAAGACTTCAGCGAATAACATTCATTATGATTGGACTTTGCCATTGATGTCTAACTGCACAATTGCGTATTTAATCTGAAATATGTAGTAACACTGAGCTAATCATATTCCTATGAAGAGCATGACAAAGTTAAAAAAAAGCCTGTTAAAATTCAAAATTATCTTTTTCCTCATTTATTTTTCTCCCTTGAAATCTCTGCTGCAGATTCTTTTCATCTTTATGTCTGTAACCACACCAGCATCAAATGAAGGGGGACACATGATCTCTTGGCTGTAGGAATAGAAATAAAACTAATTTTTTTCTTTACTGTAATTTGCATATTATTGATGGAAGAACTTGGAGTTCGGGGATTCTAAACAGTTGTTAGTTACACCATTGTATAAAGTGATCAAATCTGCAGGTGAAGGAAACTCATAGAGTCATAGAATCATAAATTGTTAGGGTTGGAAAGGACCTTAAGATCACCTAGTTCCAACCCCCCTGCCATGGGCAGGGACACCTCACACTAAACTATATCACCCAAGGCTTCATCCAAACTGGCCTTGAACACTGCCAGGGATGGAGCATTCACAACCTCCCTGGGCAACCTGTTCCAGCACCTCACCACCCTCACAGTAAAGAACTTCTTCCTTATATCCAATCTAAACCTCTGCTGTTTAAGCTGCAACCCATTACCCCTTGTCTTATCACTACAGTCCCTAATGAATAGTCCCTCCCCAGCATCCCTATAGGCCCCCTTCAAATACTGAAAGGCTGCTATGAGGTCTCCACGCAGCCTTCTCTTCTCCTTGTCAGTTCAGATCTAACTCAAAGAACTGTACTAAATCCCCAATATAGTGACTACTGTATATTGAAAGGAAAATATACAATAAATAAATAAAAAAAATTATCTCCAAAAAGTTGGGATTAAATACCTTAAAACTATTCAAACATTCATAATGATGAACCATATGAGAATTTGGAGCATTTCCTTCATAATTATGAATTGCTTTTTAGCAATTCATCCACATTGCATTAGAAGATACTAAGTTATGTTTTATGTTAATGCATAGGCACTACATCAGATCTGAGGCCTAATTAGTTGAGTGCATTGTCTCTCAGGGCAACTAGATACAGATACAGATACATTTGATAGCTGTGCAAAAAGCAGTCTGGTAGGAAGAAATTTTTTCTGTCACATTAGGTCTTTTATCTCAAATAGCAAAAGTAACAATTCAGAAATTAAAGTTAAAATTTAAAAAGATACCGTTTGATGGTGGTCCTCATATGTGCATGAAAATCAGCTCTGTAAAGCTTTCTAAATTCTTGGCTTCACCTCTGAAGAAGAACGCTTACAAGCTTTCTTTAATTAAGTTTAGTAATAGCTGGGTTGGCTCTAAAATAAGGAGAACCACATAAATTAATCCAAGTGCTTTAAAATGCACAAAACAAAGAAAAGCTAAGTAATTGACATAAACTGCTTTCATGTAATATTGAAAACACAAATAGTTCTTCATCTCAGATTTTCTTTGGGGAAAGTCTGCAAAAAAAATAATCACTTTTTGATTGTTTATTTTTTTCTTACAATAAAGAATATTTTTTACTTTATTTCAGGACTGAATGTAAAATCTCACATGTATATATCCATTGCTTGGTACCGCCTGACTCCTTAAAACTACTAGAGGACAATGTTCAGGATTATTAATCAAGAGTGATTCCTATAAACTGTTACACTTCTACATTCAATTAAATGCATAATGAATTGCTGCCTTCTAAATTTACATGTATTACTATAATCTTCCTGAGAATGCAGATGCTACAAACATACTTCTGAGGGGTGATCTGAATGCTAACATGAAAGTAAAACTTACTTTTGAACAGACAATTACCCTGGTGGATACCTGTGGCTTTGCAAAGAATAAGGCAGCTGCAATGCTACCAGCTGAGCAGAGGCAAACTGTCCTTAGCCTGTTAAATGTCATCTTGTAAGGAGCAAGCATGCAAATAAAGATCTGCTTCCGTGTCTCTTATTTGAAGGGAACACCGATATAAGCCAGAATATCAGGTGGTTTATGTCCATATAGTAGCCTGTACTACCTGGTAGAATTTGGAAAGATAAAGGTTATTTGTCATAGTCAAGTAGGTAAGAACTGTAGCTCCAGCTGAAGCAATAGGTTTTTATACATAAATTTCACATAGCTTGCTTTTCAGTGTTTATGACTTGGGCTGATAACGATTTTGGCATGTGGTAAGGCCACCTAAGCTGTGTTTCAGACATGTGTTTGAGGCCCTGCAGCAGCCCTACAGTAGACAGTTCTACTCATCTATCCATCTACTGTGGTCAAAAGCATCTAACCCCTACCCATGTCCCTGCTGTGAGCAGTGCTTAGGCGGCAGAACTATTAGGAAAAAAATTAAGGTGTGGCTTTTGCTAGGCGGCTCTGTAAACCCCAGGAGTAGAGGTAGAGCAGAGGGAACCTGAAGCAGGTAACCCTTGGGTGCAGCTGGGGCCATGTTCAGCCCAGCACATGAGCTGCAGTTTGGTCCATGCTCGTATCTGCTGCATGCATGAGAAACAACAGCTGGTCCTAGCTGCAGGGTGAAGGCAGGAGCTGCCAGCACTTCTTGGCAGCACTTCAGTCAGATGATTTGAGTGGAAAAACTGGCTTATTATCTGAGTAGGTGTCTTAAAAGAGACTGAACTCCTTGTTCTTAATTAACCATTAATTAAAAACTCTTTGTTCTTAATTAACTCTTAAGGCAGTGAGCTAAAGTGAAAAATTAAAGTCATTGTTGAAACAACATAAATACTGTAGGTTATGGAAATAATAGAAACTGGGTGTAGCAAGTTTGATCATGTCATTTGTGTTTCATCCACTGTTTTCCCCTTCATGTCTGCTAGTTAGTACATCTTACTTAAAATCAAACCTTAGGATCATGGGCCAGAAGCTACAGGCTGGGTGTAACTTCTTCTGATGCTGTTATTAGGCTCCATGCAGCCACAAAACTAGTTTTAGCACAGCCCCATCAGAGTGTGACAAGCAGTCATGGTTCAGAGTTTACACACTGGTCTGCTTATACCGATGGAAACCAGTGCACTTAAAAATACATTAAATATTTTAAATTGGGTACAGAAAAAAAAGTAAAACTATTTGAAGTGTAAAGCACTGAAGCCTTTGGTTTATTAACATGGTGTTGCTTTCCTGTTATTTCTTTTCCATTTAGGCAGGGAGAGATTGCTGTAAGGAAAAGAAGCACCTATCAAATCTTATTCTTTCAGATATTATTAAAAATAACTAAAAATTCCCATCTGAAGCGAAAACTCAGTTAAAGTGTGTTAGACAGCTATTCCTAGAGGTGTTGCATTTAAGACTCAGAGGCAACAGCAAACTGCATGTATTTAAGAGGGGACTTTTCTACCCACTGCCAACACACTGGTGAGGCTGCTGCTACAGCAACTCAATTAGGATTGTGTGTTTAACTTGCACATGATCTCTCTACATGATCTCATTAGTCACATGAAACCTAGCTGGTCTCTGTGCAGCAGCCCACTGCACCTCTTCTAGCTGCTGCTGTGGTCACCAGCCAGTCTACAGAAGACCTATGTTTAGCTAACAAAAAGTGAGAGGCAAGGGGAGCAAAGCACCTTTGGGGAGGGAACACTCCTGCTGCTGTCAGGGTCCAGCTGAGCAACACTCCACTTCCAGTGCAAGTTCTCCCCCTTAGCCATACTTATGAGGCCAGTATGTGCCCTCCTTGCCAAGCACCTTGGGCAGGCATTTGCCAGCTTGCATGGGGCATGGAGCAGGTGTTTGTTGCTGTCCTGCAAGCATCCTGTGATGTTACTTCTGCTCAGAACAAACATGGAAGATGTGTCTTGCTGATTGGGGCTAGCTGGTTCCTTAGCCTGACGCCATCAGGGCTGGTCTACCCAAGTGAAGGGTGCAAAATTGTGTATGAAAGAAAGGTATGCAGACCATGCTTCCCCTTTCTGGATGGTGTTCTTAGCTGAGTTGACCAGCATCCTTCTTTTCTGGCCACTTAAACCAGGAAGGTGAAGTGGTGTTGGGGTAAAAATGAAGATACCAGGAGACAGCAGCTGGAATCAAGATGGATTAAAATCAAAAGCTTTAGATCATTAATTCTTCTACAATTCTATGTTTTGCACTGAGTACTTTTAAATTACTTGAAGTGAAATGGAGGCCTGAGCAACCTCATCCCTCTTTTGATTTATTTATCCATAGGGTCTAAAATACCCTAAATAATTAATCTCCTTTTTTTTTTTTTTTTGTTTGCTATACTTGAAATCAAATTGGTTGTTGGTGATTACTGCTCTAGTATTGGAGTACTGGTCTCCCAGGTTGTTCAGCTCTCTGCAGCACCAGGAACGACCTGCATGGCTGTGACACTGCCAAAGAAATTTGCACAATTTTCCTTGAGTGTATCTGAGATTTTCCAAGATGCCCTACACCAATGGGTGAGCTGTTAGAAAACACTTCCTAACATTAAACCTAAAGCTCCCACCAAGATTTAGGCTCTTTGTTACCTGCCTTCACTCTCTCATGTTCCAGGAAAGAGGATTTCTTCCTTGTCCTTCTGCTTTTTGTATACTTCAGTACGTGTTGTCATGTTCCCCTCATGCTGAATTAACAGTCGTATTTCATACAGTCTTTCCTTGCTGAGTACATTTTCTAGACCTCTGGCTATTCTCACATTCTTTTCTTTTTCATATTCTCTTACTCAAAACTTCATACAGTAATTTGGCTGAGAATTTGCAAATGCTGACTGGAGTGGAATGAGTCCTGTATGAGCTTTACAGGTTATGCTTCTATTTGTGTATTTTAGTACAATGTTTGCTTTTCTAGAAAACAAACTGCTGATAGCTTCAGATCTGCTATGGTCCCCAGATACTCTTCTACAGAAGTTCTACCCCAAAATTTGTGTATTTGTCTGAGCGCTGGGTGACATTTTCTGCATGTAGTACTATCTTCCTACTGAACTACAGCTTAAGTAAATAAATCAATCAATCCATTTTCATGATTGCCAATTTTAAGTGTTCATGGTGTTCCTCAGTGCCACTGCCTATGCTGTTAGCTGATTACCTAAAATTCTATAGGATTGCTTCCTAGTTCAGTATCCTATTTGTTGAAAATGTTTATTTGCACAAAGACCTTAATTTATGGTTTTGTATTGTTGTGGTTTAAACCAAGTCCCCCAACTCCCGGAGAGTTAGGAAGGAGAATCCAAGGAATGTAGCCCCCACGGATTGAGATAAGAACGGTTTAATAGCTAAGGCATAACACAATAATAATGATACAGCCAAAAACAAGTGAAAAGAATACAACACCCCACCAGCCACCGACCCACAACTCACTCCACCCTGCCCGGCCGAGCACCGCGTGCTCCCTCCTCCATTTTCCTCCAGAGCTCCACCCCTCCAGCTCTCTCTCTCCCAGTATGCATCCTGGGCATCATGTGCTATGGTATGGAATACCTCATTGGCTAGCCTGGGTCAGGTGTCCTGTCTCTCCTTCCTCTCGGCCTCCCCTCCTCCCCGGCAGACCACGTGCCTTGAACAAAAGGCACTTGAACAAAAACAAAGGCCTTGAACAAAAGCACCCTCAAAACATGCTCACTATCAAGTAACTACTCCCAGCCCAGAAGTCAAAACACAGCACTGCACCAGCTACAAGAAGGAGAAAAATGACTGCCACGGCTGAACCCATGACATTATCCACTGTTGTAAAAATTTACCTCAAACCGGGTTTTGTCCCAATCGATTTTATTCACAATTGATTAGAAATTTAAGAGAGGCAATAAGCAAAACAGCACTGGGTGCGCAGGGGAGTCTCCGCTCCACCAGCAACGCACACTGGGATCTTTGGAGTACAGTCTCTTATACTTCTCAGTCTTGGGTTTAGCCAATCCTGTTGTCTTCTTTACCTGAATGTCGACATTGCCCCTTTCCTTTGTTCTTTTCTTGTTTGCTGGGGTCTTTCTCCGGTGAAGACGTTGTTGAATTTTCTTAGTAATGTATTAACAGAAAAATGCTTACAAGCTTAATGTAGTCTTAACATTTTGTTCTATACCTTATATGGTTATTTGCCTAGTACCCAAGTTTGCAACATCCTGTAACAAAATGTATCTCTTGGTTATCTAATCTCCTTAAACGGAAGTCCCCTTTGAAAAACAAAGCGATTGATTAGGAGAGATTATCCCCTTTGTTTCTCCTTATTGACAGGAGTACTTATGATAATCACAGTCACAAAGGAGGCTGGTTTCACACAAAGTGCAATGGCGACAAGGACGCCTAAATTCCTGACACAAATCATTCCTGTATATTTCACAATTCCCCCCTTTTTGTTTTTGTGTAACTTATTGATTCGTGTCTAATCTAATAACCGCCTTCTGAGCCGCGGATAATAATGGTGTCGCCTTAATTTTTAATATCATCAGTGAGTGGGTTTCCCTCTTATTTGCCATTTCTGATTGCACGTTTTGTACGACCGTATGTATCAGTATGGTGAAACATGAAATTATAAATGGAATAATTAATAATCCCCCAAATATTCCCAATGCCACTATACCAACTTTAGTAATCCAATCCCCATTGAAAAGTTGTACCCAAGACCCTAGCCCTCCAAAATCAATTCCATTCCAGGTTTGTACTGGAACATGGGCTATTTTTTTTTTTCCTTACAAGTTCACTTATTGCTTTTTCTTCATCATCTATTTGCAAACAGCAATCACTAAGATTAAATTTTCCACAGACCACTCCTTCTTGAGCCAACAGGTAATCTAAAACCACACGATTCTGATATATTGCAGTTTTCATTTTAGTATTTTGCTTTGCAATTAATCCTAATGCATTTTCTGTTTTATTTACTACTATTTCTACCACAGCTTGTGACCTTATAATTCTATTCAACATACATATAGGAGTCCTGTATCCCCAGAATGCATCTTCGGCCCAAGTTGCCCAATCATAATAAGAGATTATTCATTCAGGTGGCCACTCATTGTCTTTCCATTTTGTAGCTCTCTTTTATATCATTTTCTCCTTAATAAGAAGAAACTAGGTCTGATCGTTCCTAATATACATGATCCTGTCTAACTTTGGGGTAAAAATGCAAAGGT
The DNA here is from genome assembly GCF_012275295.1 of Melopsittacus undulatus. Taxonomy (NCBI): domain Eukaryota; kingdom Metazoa; phylum Chordata; class Aves; order Psittaciformes; family Psittaculidae; genus Melopsittacus; species Melopsittacus undulatus. The sequence goes on along the minus strand of NC_047557.1, from coordinate 67,591,375 downwards.
TATTTTACCACAGATTCAATAATATCCATTTGGAGTGGGCCAACTGTTTGGTATGTTAGTTCCATTAGTCCAGTTACTGAATTGTTGATTTATTTCTATGGGATTTCCCCATTTTTCCCAGTCTTTCCTTGCTCTCTTCCACATATAACCCCCTTCACAAAGTAAATTTCCTATTGGTTTTACACCATTTTCTAAATTTTGCCAACAACTTTTTCCGATTATACCCATATGCAAGATCCATTGTTGTCTCCTTTTGTTTCCTTTTCGATTTTTCCAGATTGTAGGGTCGCTTATATTACTCTCCATTGCCCCCTAGGCCCATCTCTTTCCCTGGTTAGTTCCCCCACAAGCATAGCAGTTAGTTACATTCAATGCTTTAGCTGTATTTTCAGCAAGATTTACAAAGAGATTTTTAGCAACTGTGAGGATTTCATATTGGACTCCAGTTTCCATTTCATTATAGAAGGAATTGAATAATAAATGAAGTTGTATTTACTCTCTATATTTTCTTTGATCTTAATACTAATAATCACACCTGGGTCTTCCCCAGTTCCATATATCTTAAGTCCAATTTTAGTTACTTGCTTCTGTTTCCAATTTTTTTTTCAAATCTATGAGAGTTAGATTTATTGGATTGCAGGCACGGGTTGTACAGTTATTGTTTGTTTGTATTCTTGCTATTGAAGCTTGTGAAGTCTTACATTGATAATCACATCCCTAGCCTGCAGTATCCCAGCATACACAAGACCATCCTTTTCTTCCACAGAGGTGTGATGACTGATACCTAGCTGTTTGATTAGGTACATAATCAGGATTTATATGACATTGGTATCCACCTGGGCAAATATATTTTGGTTGGCTACTGTAGTACCGCCTCCACTCTAAACTTCCACGATTAGTATCTAAATCCTCATCTATAATATCACATGCATCAAAAATCATTGGCAGTGGGGTACTCAAATTGGTTATAACTTCACTTATTCCAATTAATCTCCCTTCTGAATTTGTTCTCATTTCTACCCAATACAAGGTTGGAAGTTCCTTTGGATCATAACACCCAGTTTTGCTTGTTTTTCCTGACACAATTCATACTGGGTTTGATTATATATGCAACTGCCTATCTTTGTTCCTTTGCATTCATAAACAGTGTGATATACCAAGGTTTTAGAGGTTATTCTCCCTCATCTAGTTGTGGTAATACATTCAACTACAGTTGTTGTGAATGTTTTTAAAAGCCACGGCACTTTCCCATATGGTTCCTATCAGAACCAACACCAAAAGAGGTCCGGTCAGGATCATAGTGCTCAGCGGTCACAGCCCCAGGGGTTGCAGCCCTCGGCAGACCTTTTCAGCTGCAGCACCGACTCCCTCCGGTCTTGCCCTCTCTGGTAGGTTAAAGGTATATTCCCCATCAGCTACTATGGCAGTAGTATTTGACCCACAACAACTGTTCCAACGAAGTGGTAATTTCACACTGAATGCAAAAAGAACTGTAATTGATTTCTCAAAAATTGTTCATGGTCTCCCCTATGAGTAATAATATGCTTCAAACAATTGGGACACTTGGCTCCAATATACAAATTGCAGTGTTTGCATATAGGAGGGCATGGACTAGTACTGGCCCTTATCCTATGGTTTCTTAAAATAATTTCAACTATGTCTTCATTTCCCATATCAGATTTACAGGAGTCAATATGAATTCTCTCAGTTACTTATCCAAGTCCTCTAGGGGGTCAGCTTGGCATCTCTGGGTTCAGTCACAACTTTCCATTCTTTTATGGGTCCTTTTACTCGAGACAAGTGTGTCCACCTTTTTTTTTCAGCAGCTCTTATCGCCGTTTCTGTAGTTAAAAGAACAAGAAATGGTCCCTCCCAACGAGGTGATAAACTCTCTTATTTTCAGCTTTTTATTAGTATCCTGTCATTCTAGTTCTAATTCATTCACCGGAGCCGCCCCATGGCACTCCCCCCAGGGCAGTCTCACTTCCAGGGTCCAGACTCCCCATAGCACACACCAGATCCGGTTCCACAGAAGAGCCTACTCCCCCACCTCTGCTCAACATTCCTTCTCTACCAGTTTCAAAGCAACCACTTTTTTTTATCCACTTTCCACGTTTCCTCCTTTACTCCCGGTCCACATTTATCCAACAGCCCTTCAGTCCATCTGTCAACATGTCTGTTTCCACTTGTTTGCCTACCCTGGCACCCATCCCATGCTCAAACACAGGAGCTGCTCGAGCTCCCCTCCTTTCCCTTTGGTCTTCCTTAACTTTAAACATCTTTCCCCAGTATCACGATCTGAACAACATCTCTTCAGCTTAGCTTTGAATTTTTTTTTTTTTGTCCTTTTCCAAAGCCAAAATTAAGGGATCTGGCAGAGGTATATTAATTTTGCACTCTGCCACATCTGCATACATTACTTCATTTCATTTTCCTTGCCACCTCAAAAACAACATTAATTATAACAATGTATCATAATTCAAAGTTCCATTTTAGGTCATTTTTCCTGATCTTCTAAAGTGTATGAAGGTCAGCACTGGTTACAATATTTTACCAACCTTTCCTTGTTTACAGAGGCCTCAGAAGACCCTCTCAGTTCTTTCCAATGTGCCAAAATGTAACCCAATGGGCTTTTCTTCAGAATTTCCTTGTCTTGACCGGCTCCCATTTCAGCCAATCTTTTACAGATCTCTATAGCTTCTCTTTCCCAGTGCTCTGCAAATGCACTTATGAAAATGAGAGCACCTACACACAAGTTGTATGATATTCTTAAGGGGGTCAGTACAATAATATCTCTGGGTTCTGAAGATCAGCTCCCCTGTTGTTAGATCATCGTTTCGGTTACAGCAAAATTTCCTTTGCAATCATGCCTCTTCAAATTTTCTTTGATACTTTCTTACAAACCCTTTCCCAGTTTTCCTTTTTTAACCTCCCAGAGATCCTCCAGAACTTTTGTGGCTTTTTCCATAAAATAATCATTTTATTTTTGTTCTCAGAGAATTACTGATTGGGTATCTATAATTTCTGACCCGCCAGTGTTTCATAAGAAACCCAGAGCAATATCTGCCCCACTGGCACTCTGCATGCCTGTAAAAGTGGAATCTGCGCCGAGAGCACTGCCACAGTATCCAAGCAAAATGTCACTAGTCACATATAGTTACACTCCCACAAGGCACACAGGGATTTTCTGAGCTACTTAATGGCTGTACACACACAAGAAGATACACAGGACAGAAAAACACAGCGAGAGGGGCAGCCGGACACTCCCCCTCTGCCCTTTTCTAAGCTGCTCACAGACAGGACACACACAGGGTTACACAGAAAGGACAGCGGGAGGGCAGCCAGCCCCCCCCTCCCCCCCCCTCACAGACAGGACACACAGGTCCAAAAAAAAATATAGACCCTATGTCCGTCTCCGGCCGCTCTCCTCCTGGAGACCGCGGACTGGGACTACACATTCACTTCGTAGCTCTGCTACGTCTCAGTCACACAGAAACACAAACTCACACACGGGATCCCACACACTCACACTATGGTTCCGCCTAAACTTGGGATGTAGCGAAAACCCGAACTCGCCCGATCCGCTTCCAGGATCGCCGGCAGCCGCTCTATTGGTTGACAAGCACCTCGCTTGCAAGCCCTACCTATCAAGGGGAATTTCGCTGTGTGCCAGACGTCTCTGCACGCCTTACCAGCAGCCCCAGGCCATGCGTCAGGCCAAATTTACTCTTTAGGCCACACTTCCATACTGGAATGGACCTTTTTTTTTTTTTTTTTCTTTCTCTCCCCCCATTGGAACTTCGCGGAGGGGTGCTAACGTTATTATTTCCTCCGCTTTGTCTAATTTCTCATTTTTCTGTGTCCTCATTTTACTTCTAGTATGGGCAGAAGGAGGGGAAGGAGGGGGAGCCGACGGGACGGAGTTAGGTGTTAATGGGGGATAAGTATCCCCTTGTTCCTCTTCCGAATCCTGCCCCAGATACGGGGGTGGTAAATTATCTAGTGGCTCCCGAGATGGTCTGTTTGATTTCTCCCTTTTGGGTTTTTTTCTTTTAGGGGGAACAATGAAACTTTCGCTGATGATCCCTTCCATAGAGCTGCATACTCACTTTCTTCCTGGCTAAACGGTGCTTTTCTATTCACATATAAATTTAAAGCTTGACATATCCAATCATCAAAAGACCCAAATATCGGCCAATACAAATGATTGGGTTGAATTTTTTTTTCTTTTGTCCATACTTCCATGCAGTAATGGACCATTTTTTCCTTACTTTTTCCTTCCTGGGACGGCCGAATGTCCCAGTATTTTATCATTAACCCCAGGGGACTGTCTGGTGGTATATCTGGTAGGTTGCTCCCTGCTTTATTCTTAGGATCTCTCCTTGGATCCTTTCCTGGGTTATAATTACGACTCTTATTCTGACCCATTGTCTTACTCCAGGGACCTCTGCCTGGGCCCCAGGGACTGGGACCTCTACCTGGGGCCCAGGGACGGGGACCTCTGCCTGGGCCCCCAGGACTGGAACCTCTACCTGGGCCCCAGGGACTGGGACCTCTGCTTGGGCCCCCGGGACTGGGACCTCTACCTGGGACTCAGGGACGGGGACCTCTGCCTGGGCCCCAGGGACTAGGACCTCTACCTGGGCCCCAGGGACGGGGACCTCTGCCTGGGCCCCAGGGATGGGGACCTCAGCCTGGGCCCCCGGGACTGGGACCTCTACCTGGGCCCCAGGGACGGGGACCTCTGCCTGGGCCCCCGGGACTGGGACCTCTGCCTGGGCCCCAGGGATGGGGACCCCTGCCTGGGCCCCTGGGAATGGGACCTCTGCCTGGGCCCCTTCCTTGGGTTAGAGTTGCAAACACTACTGTGACCCGTTTGCCGGGTGTATTCTCTTTCACTCAATTACTATCACTTCCCTTCTTCAGCAGCCAAGTCCCTCGCGGGAGTCTGGAAACACACCTAGAAGAGGTCCACACTCACTTCATGAATCCTGATAACCCAACCTGTATTCTTACAGATTCAGGGTATCTGGTTCATGTTTCACCACACACTCCATCTCTACCATTTGGTTTCCGTACTGGAACCCTGGTCCGAGAAAACCACGCAACGCAACTGTAGTTGCGTTCCACACAGACACACACACACCGGCTTTCCTCCCAACCGAACGATACTTACAGTCCGCTGTTCTCATCCGGGTCTTCGTGCACAAGAATTACAGGAGGTTGTACTGCAGTTTTCAGGGAGCTCAATTCTTTTGCTTATTGTCTCTTTCTGTTCATTGATCTCACAGAACTGCTCAGGACTAGAACCCCCTGAGCCACAAAGCGTGGGGCGCCTCCTCGTAAGAGCCATAGTCCCCAGCAGCCACACAGAGATCACGTTGGGGTCACCAATTTTGTTATAAAAATTTACCGCAAACCGGGTTTTGTCCCAATCGATTTTATTCACAATTGATTAGAAATTTAAGAGAGGCAATAAGCAAAACAGCGCTGGGTGCGCAGGGGAGTCTCCGCTCCACCAGCAACGCACACTGGGATCTTTGGAGTACAGTCTCTTATACTTCTCAGTCTTGGGTTTTAGCCAATCCTGTTGTCTTCTTTACCCGAATGTCGACATGGCCCCTTTCCTTTGTTCTTTTCTTGTTTGCTGGGGTCTTTCTCCGGTGAAGACGTTGTTGAATTTTCTTAGTAATGTATTAACAGAAAAATGCTTACAAGCTTAATGTAGTCTTAACATTTTGTTCTATACCTTATATGGTTATTTGCCTAGTACCCAAGTTTGCAACATCCTGTAACAAAATGTATCTCTTGGTTATCTAATCTCCTTAGGCCAGTCAAACCGTTAAACGGAAGTCCCCTTTGAAAAACAAAGCGATTGATTAGGAGAGATTATCCCCTTTGTTTCTCCTTATTGACAGGAGTACTTATGATAATCACTGTCACAAAGGAGGGCTGGTTTCACACAAAGTGCAATGGCAACAAGGACGCCTAAATTCCTGACACAAATCATTCCTGTATATTTCACATCCACCCCTTATTCCATACCATTCACGTCATGCCCAGATCCCACATTTCCAATACACCATCACTCTTAAGTCCACCCCTCGATCATGAGACATCTCTATGTTGCATCTCTGGAATGATGGCCTGAAGTATCTGGGCCCACCAGGCTCAAAATCATTCACCATCCCCTTCAGCAGTTCTACAGCTTGCTGCCGGGGACTCCATACAGCTGCCTTCCACTTCCAATGCTTCCAAAGCACTGGAGGGACCCAGCGGACCAGATATCTGGCCATACTGTCCCACATGCCCTGCCACTCATGACTGTCCAGCCTTGGGGACAGTCTCCTGGTGCTCCTATGTACTTGTCTAACCTTAGACAAGACCCAAACCTGACTCTGCTTAACTTTTGGGATTGGGGCTGATGTAGCTGCCCTGCTTGCCAGTTCTCCCACCACCAGCTTCTCTTCTCCTGAGTCCAGATCTTCCTTCTCTGCCTTGCTGGGAAATGCTGTGTGGTCTCCTGCATCCTGCTGGGGCTTGGTGGGCGACTTCCGGGGGACACTCTCGGACGTCGCAGGGTTGGGAATGGCCGCGGGACTCACCTCCCCCACTGCCTGATCCTGCTGCTCATCTACCGCCTCCCTCTGCTCCTTTTCTGCCTGTTCCCGCTGCTCTGCCACAGCTGTTTAGCTCCCCGTGCCGCTCTCCCTGGCAGCCTCAGCTGCCGGCAGCTCCCGGGGCCACTCCTTCCCGGCCTCAAGCAGCCTCACACAGACGGAAATGAAGACAAGGGCAAGGACGGCGAAGAGCAGCAGGATGGCCCGGTACAAGTCCAAATCCACGGCCACGTCCATCCCCCCCTGCTGCCGGAGCCCCAGCGTATTACAAGCCTCCGACACAAAGTACAGTGAAACAAAAGCTTTAGCCCAAGCCCCATGATCGACAGACACAAACACATCCAATCCATACACAAAGTACCTGGCAAAATCCCGAAACCGCGAGATCCAGAGAAAAACCTCTAAGAGCCAATAAATCAGCATTGTGACAAGAGACCATAAATCCGCTCAGATCTGTTCTTATCTCAAACCCTCGGGCCCCACGTTGGGCGCCAAAAAATGTCGTGGTTTAAACCAAGTCCCCCAACTCCCGGAGAGTTAGGAAGGAGAATCCAAGGAATGTAGCCCCCACGGATTGAGATAAGAACGGTTTAATAGCTAAGGCATAACACAATAATAATGATACAGCCAATAACAAGCGAAAATAATACACCACCCCACCAGCCACCGACCCACAACTCACTCCACCCTGCCCGGCTGAGCACCGCGTGCTCCCTCCTCCATTTTCCTCCAGAGCTCCACCCCTCCAGCTCTCTCTCTCCCAGTATGCATCCTGGGCATCATGTGCTATGGTATGGAATACCTCATTGGCTAGCCTGGGTCAGGTGTCCTGTCTCTCCTTCCTCTCGGCCTCCCCTCTTCCCCGGCAGACCACGTGCCTTGAACAAAAGGCACTTGAACAAAAACAAAGGCCTTGAACAAAAGCACCCTCAAAACATGCTCACTATCAAGTAACTACTCCCAGCCCAGAAGTCAAAACACAGCACTGCACCAGCTACAAGAAGGAGAAAAATGACTGCCACGGCTGAATCCATGACATGTATGTATGCCTGTTATTTTGTAGTAAATTGCTGAGCACTTTTCTGTTTGTATGGTTTTCCAATTTTATGGTATGGTTTTCCAGTTTAACAGCCACTGAACAGTATTTCATCCTGACCTGATTTACCTAGTTTGCTTATAAAAAGATTGCATCAGCCAATGTCAAAAAACTTAATGAAAAGCAAGATTTATGTATTCTACTATTTTTTCACAAGACCTCTACCTTATTGTAGAGGAAATAGGATGGGTTGGATGTGATTTTATTCTCAGTGAATCCTTTCTGGTTGTTAAAACATGGTTTGTATAATATCTGTAAGTCCTTCTGTTTCAAACTTTAAAACTTTTAGTATTTTTCTTTAAAATTTTGCTGATTGGCTAATTTGATTGGCTAAGGCAAACTGGTTTAGTGCTAGGTGACCCTGTTCACAGCAGGGAGGTTGGAATTAGATGATCTTAGGGTCTTTTCCAACCCTAAATATTCTATGATTCTATGATTCTCTTTACTTTCACAGCGTGAAGTAAATGCCTCTGCACAATACCCTGTGGTGTATAGCAGGAATTGGAAACTTCTGTTGCAAAGCATTACTGGTCTCAAGACAGATCTGTTTATCCAAATGACTTTAAGGATTAGATTAGAAGACAGAGGAAAAAAAATGGCCAAATTCCATACCTCAGGACCAGCAATAAGAATAGCAAGCAACTCACCCAGGGGTAATAACTCAGGCAGAGAAATACTTAGTTGTGTTAGTGTAATTAATCTGAGATTTGAGTACCAATAGTGACTATTGTTATTAAAAGCTATGATAGGATTTTTGCAACAATGTCTTGGAAAGCTGTGAGTAACTTAAACACTTTAGGCAATCAGGGAATAGTTTACATTAAGAGGAGACTCAAAAAAGCAGCAAAAAACAAAGTGGACACAACAAATAAATAAGTCAAGGCTTAATATACAGGGAGAAAGAAGAACTATAAATGAGCCTACAGAATGTTACCACTAGACTGAAGGAACATAATTCAAGGAAAACATGTGGACTGAGACAAGTATTGTTAGCTTTAGCAGATATTTCATAACTGTAGAGATCAGAAGTGTCAGTAATCAGTCTCTTGAATCATTGTAGTAACGGTGTGTAGAAAGGAGTAACTACAACCATTGCATGTGTCTATCATACTTCCATGAATCAGATATACCATGCATTTAGGGTTTCAGTCATTAAGGTGTCCCTGCAACCCTGCTGTGCAGCATGAAAATAGTTTTTTATAGAGGAGTTGTAATAAAAATGGGCCATGAAGCAGGGGTAGGCAGGTTGAGGTGGGAGACTACATATTTTGAGTGCCAAAAAGTACATTCTAACATTGTAACCTGGTAGGTGGTTTCTTTTTACTTCTTCTTCTTTGTTATTTTATTCAGAGTGACTTGCCTTAGTTTGCATAAGAAATCCATGAACTTGATCAGTTTCTCATACTTCATGCTCTGGCCTTTGGGCTATCTTCAATGCACATTTTTTAGTTGTCCTCAGAGAAATCTGCAGTCCTCCACAGTTCAAAACTAATAATTCATGTTAGCTTTGCTTACTTCTTGAAAAAGGAGGCACAGAATAATTACAGCTACATTTTCAAAAGCAATTTTTTTCCACTAGTGTATCAGGAGCTGTATCTTTGAAGGACTTAAGCATACCCACCTCTTCAAACACCCTGCATATTCCTGGCTCTTGGGCAGCAGGCAGCATGGGCATGCTGGCACTGGGGAGTAGGCTTTTCTGGTGCAGCCATGAACTTTCTCCCTTAGGGATTTTAACTCTAATTTTACAACCGCTTACTTTTATAAGAATTAATAATCTTTGTGAATGCTCAGAGAGCACTGTTTGGGTCAGATATCGAGCTGGAGTGCATAGCTGTCCTGGATTCAGCAGTAGCAGTCATTTTTTCTCCTTCTTGGTAGCTGGTGCAGTGCTGTGTTTTGACTTTCGGGCTGGGAACGGTTGCTGATAGCAAGTATGTTTTGAGTTACTGCTCAAATGTTTGGTTTGTCCAAGGCCTTTTCTGAGCTCATGCTCTGCCAGGGAGGAGGGGAGGCCAGGAGGAAGGAGAGACAGGACACCTGACCCAGGCTAGCCAAAGAGGTATTCCATACCATAGCACGTCATACCCAGGATGTAACCGAGAGTTAACTGGAAGGGCTAGAGGCTCTGGGGGGATGGAGGAGGTATCAGTCGGTGCTCAGTTGGGCAGGGTGGGGTGAGTTATGGGTTGGTGTCTGGTGAGGTGCTGTATTCTCTTCACTTGTTATTTCCTTTATCATTATTGTTTGTAGTAGCAGTAGCAGTAGGGATTTGCTTTATACCTTAGTTATTAAACTGTTCTTATCTCAACCCGTGGGGGCTACATTCTTTGGATTCTCCTTCCTAACTCTCCAGGAGTTGGGGGAGCAAGGGGGGGAGAGTGAGTGCACAAGCTGTGCAGGTCGGTTTTAAACCACAACAATAGCTCATTCAGCTTTAAATTTTCTCTCTAATCCTTCTATGAGTGCTGGGTAATACAGCAATCAAAAAAAAAATAGCACAACACTGGACATACATGACTGTTCAGATAGGCAACATGGGGTGCATACTTCTGCAAATGCCATGGTCCAGGACAGTGACATATGTAATTTTGTTTCATAACATAAAAAACATATTTTTAGCAAATAGTAGAAGGTAAGAGAAGTCTGAGTGCATTGGATAAAGTAGTTTCTTTGACCTACTATGTCTTTCTGTTTGTTTTCTTTACAGTAGCATCCACATATTCTGGAAATAGGAATGAAATCAGAAAATCAGTTTGTGGCACAGGCTTGGCATGGAAATGGTGTACTTTGGGTACTACCAGTTAAGACCTGCTAGATTGAAGGTGTTTAGGATAGTCCCGGATAGCCACAAACACATGCCTCCAAAATACACTGTTAAGAAGCTGATTGCTACCTAGAGCGATTTTGTAGGTCACCCATCTCTCAGGTGGAAATAAAAGGCACCCATTGTGGCCTTGAGTTATTTTGTCACACTGGCATACTGAGGGTACAGCATACTAGCTGTTGCCCTCTAAATCCCAAATAGTCAAAAAAGATCTGTTCCATAGCACAAGAATTGTTTGTGGTGCATAGGAAATGAGAGATGCCTAGTGCCATTCACTCTTCTGCTCACTCCCAGAGAGACAGCAGTGAGATTTGTTCTGCTCCCTTCCTTCCTGCCTGTATTATAAAAGCAAACTCCTGGCTCAGAAATAGGCCCTTAATCCACTTTTCCACACTGAACTTGCATAAATCTGCAACACCCAGGCCAAATGTGGTTATTTATAATCCAGCAAACCTCTGGCCTGATGTCTGCATTGCCCCAGGGAGTTTCATGAAGTGAAGGAGAGTGTGATGTTCACCGTTGTATTTCTCATGGTTTGCTTTAAGAATAGAAGTACTAGAAATTATCTACACAAAATACAGCAAAATGGACTTCTTAAATACATGTTTTGTCTCAAACACCATCCTTAGTATAGTTTAATTAATTGTATTTTAGTATAAAAAAATGATTGGATGCTCGTATTGTATGAGTTAGTATTGTAATTATATGTTCTGACATGAACACTTTTGCATATCCCAGTAGTTATTGCTGTGAGGTCTCTGTGAATTTTTTTTTTTTGGTTTTGCATGATATTCCTATTCTATTTTCCTTAGTGTTTTCTGGAGTTCAGGACTGTAAGTGTAACCATAAAACAGTATGTTATTCACCAAAGGGGGAAACAAAAACCACAACATAGGTAATATTCTACCAGTCATCAGAAATCCAGTTACCTAACGGCACTGTATCGTCAAGGGGAACTTATGCTTATGGGGATGGTTTGTTCATGGGATGTGCAGGAGCAGGTTTGGTGCTTCATGTGTAATTGTGAGAGACAGAAAGAAAGCCAGATTTCTGAAGTGGGTTCATATGTACCATTCTGGAAAAAAAAAAAGGTGGCATGATTTTCAGAAGTAGTCAAAAATAGTACCTGCCCTTGGAGACAGTCACTGCATTGTACACAAACAAGGCAGGAGTGCAAAATAAAAGGGCATTGACTTTGCAGCATGAACCAGGTAGGAGTTACCACAGAAGAGCTGTGTCCCCTTGTGCCTTCCTTGTGGATCAGCAGTACAAAGACCCATTCTTGATGCCAGTTCCAAGTCATCTTTGCCTCTCAAGCACATTAGAGCAGTGCAAAGCCCAATAAAGCAGTTGAGGAAAAGTGAGGGTTCAGGGAACCTGTGGTATGACTCCTTTCTCTGGGCCATAATCCCTAAATCAGTACAAGGTTAATTCCTGTCCAGAAACTGCCTAATAGCTGGCTAAGTGGATTTTAAATTTACAGGTCCCAGAGTGTCCCAGCAGGAAGACGAGCTGTGGTTCATGCATTCCTTCACACCAGAGCAGTGCAGTCTCTGATAAGGTAACATCTGTGTTGCCATTCAGCAAGACCTGGACAGGCTGGAGAGTTGGGCGGGGAGAAACTTGACGAAATGCAACAAGGGCAAGTGTAGAGTCTTGCATCTGGGGAAGAACAACCCCATGTACCAGTACAGGTTGGGGGTTGACCTGCTGGAAAGGAGTGAAGGGGAAAGGGACCTGAGGGTTCTGGTGGATGGGAGGATGACCATGAGCCAGCAATGTGCCCTTGGGTCCAAGAAGGCAAATGGCATCCTAGAATGCATTAGAAAGGGTGTGGTTAGTAGGGCAAGAGAGGTTATCCTCCTCCTCTACTCTGCCTTGGTGAGGCCGCATCTGGAATATTGCATCCAGTTCTGGGCCCCTCAGTTCAAGAAGGACAGAGAATTGCTTGAAAGAGTCCAGCGCAGAGCCACAAAGATGATTAAAGGAGTGGAACACCTCCCTTATGAGGAGAGGCTGAGGGAGCTGGGTCTTTTTAGCTTGGAGGAGACTGAGGGGTGACCTCTTCAGTGTTTACAAATATGTAAAGGGTGGGTGTCAGGATGATGGAGCTAGGTTTTTTTCAGTGATACCCAGTGACAGGACAAGGGACAATAGGCATAAACTGGAGCATAGGAAGTTCCACGTTAACATCAGAAAGAACTTCTTTACTGTAAGAGTGACAGAGCACTGGAACAGGTTGCCCAGGGAGGTTGTGGAGTCTCCTACGTTGGAGATATTCAAGGCCCACCTGGACAAGTTCCTGTGTGATGTACTCTAGGTTACCCTGCTCTTGCAGGGGGGTTGGACTAGATGATCTTTTGAGGTCCCTTCCAACCCTTGGGATTATGTGATTCTGTTATCACAGCACAATTATAGAATCATAGAGTCATAGAATGGTTTGGGTTGAAAGAAATCTTAAAGTTCATCCAGTTCCAATCCCCCTGCCATGGGCAGGGACACCTTCCACTAGAGCAGGTTACTCAAAGCCCCATCCAACTTGACCTTCAATGTTTGCAGGGATCACAGAATCACAGAATCCCATTGGGCTCTGACAGGATGCGAGGTGGGGTGCAAAGCTATGCACCACCCTGTTGGTGCCCAGTGCCTCCCTTCTGACTTTAAATGTTCAAATTCTTCAGTCAAAGGACAAACAACAAATGAAATTCAGTGATGAGTGCCCTGCTTTTCCCCTCTGCTCTCTATGTGTGATCTGGCTATGCTGTGAGCTTTAACATTTATAGCAAATTGCAAGTCTGCTAGCATAGGGCTCCCCACTGAAAAGAACTTCCTCAAATTGCTCAAATTGCTGTGTTTCAGAGTGAAAAACATGAAACACGTCTCTTCTTATTTGGTTGATCAAATTGCACTTTTATATAGTAGCAATTTTGCACTTTATGTAACCTTTTCCTAGCCTGGTTTGCTTTCCAGAATCTGACAGAAATGTTTCCTGCTGCTACTGTTAACTTACTGATAACTTACTGCTCTTTATTTGCAAACAGCAATACATCCTTTTTATACCCTCCTCCCTCTCTTTTTTTGGAGGGTGTTTTTGCCCTTTACAGCCCTGTCCTCATGCAACCTTCCTGTGAATAGCACTGCCAACTAGGATGTGCTACCAAGGAAACAGATTTTGTTGGGTTTGGAAAAAAACGAACTTGTTAGAGGCTACAGGTGTTTTTGAACAGCCGACTGAAGTCTGTGCTGGAAACGTAACAGCTTCTAAGCCTCCCAGGGGACTTCACCTGGTGAAGTTGCACAAGTGACTCATGGTCTGAAACACCTCCAAGAAAACAGCAGTGAGGAAAAAGTGACCAAGCCAAAATGACTCAAAGGGAAATGAAACCTCCAGAGAAAAGGCTGCTCTGAGAGGCTGCTAATGCGTTAAACTCTAGCAGCTGTCAGTACAGTCAGAGATGTGACTGATTGCACAGCTGGTGGTAAAGCAATTCCAGTTATAGCTGCAAACCTGCTGCAGTCTAGTCCTAAATTTAGCAGCCTCTACAACTTGTTGTCTGGTAGTTTGAAGAAAGCAGGATGGTCAGTGGTAAGTCTTGAGTGGAGGGGTACAGAGACTTTTATTTAGGAGCTTAAAACAGGCTGAAATTCCCTGCTAAAAATGCAGCTTTTATGAAGGTGAGGTATTGAGAGGAGAAATCACAGTACTAAAAAATCACAGCTTTCTAGGCTCTTATATTTTTAATGGAAGTCTGTTCAGATGAACTGAAGGTTTGAGACTGCAAAACCCAACTGAAAATACAAGAAAAAAAGTGCAAAAAAACACCCTGAAAAAGCCTACTCAGCACTTTCTTCTTGAGAATGTGCTTTGGAAGAAAAAGTACTTATTGCTGTGACTTCCTAAAACTTTCAGAATCTGTTCTAACTCACATAAATTTCCCAATAATACAATTACCTGGGTTTAACCATTGATTTGAAACAGCGCTGTGCAAACTCTTTCTTTGTATAAAACATTAGCTGCTGGGTCACATCTTTTCCTCTGGAATCAGCAGCTGGAAAATATTAGATGACTCACAAAGAACTGAGAGTTTTGAAAAGCAGCACACACCAAGTGGCATAAAAAGGTGAAGTCTTTTCATTCACAACTTAAAACACCAAACTGGAGCCTTCAGAGCAGAAACAAAGTTAAGCTGTTCTGAAACGTTACAAATTGACAAATGAGATAAGGCAATATCAGAAAGGGTAAGGTAGAAGCAAATGCACAAAGAGCATGAGCATCATTCTGACTTTTTTTTATTTTTTTTTCTTAAAGCAGTGCTGATTTTGCAGTTACACTGCTTCCTGCGATAATTTATACTGGCCTACACAGCACTTTGAGCTCTGGCCATACCCTGATAGACAGATGGTAGCTCAGAGCTCTGGATGCACTTACAAAATGGTTCAGATGAATATGTACAGGCAGGCAGGATTGTCAGTATGCTAGTGGGTTACCTGAGGATTTTAGGTTACATTTACATAGCCATTAAACTATAAATGTAAGATGTATTTTCTTCTTTAGTCTGCATCATAGGTATTCACATATCAAAATACTGGATTCATTTTTCAGGAGGATGCAAGCTACAGGGCACGTGCCCCATTTGACCACGTTCACCCACTTAGCCTGGGGCTGGAGACACAAGGTCAAACCATAATGGTCATTGTGTGAATGTTGCCAGGCACGTCCTTGGGCAGAGACATTGGTCTTGGTCTTGAAGCCCAAGCAAGGATAAGCAGGCACAGCTGAGGAATCAAGGCTGAGGCATCAATGCATGCTGCTGGTACCCACAGAGCTGGTCTCATCTCCTGCTACATCTTTTACCAGTGGGGCTGCCAGCCTGCCTTTTCTGCAGCTCCCTACTCACAAAATGTAGGGAGAAAAAACACCAATGTCTCTCCTCTAGGGTCAAGTTTGCTTTCTATGCTTTTTCAATAAGGTATTTCAGAGCTCTGCACCAGAAAAAGAAAATATCTATGACAAATTGGAGTGTAACACTCATGTTTTTTCTCTGCAAACCTTGCATCTCTTTAGCTCAGACAGGCATAACTTCTTCTGAACTTTCTATTTCCCCTTGATTGCTTGCTGTATTCTCTCCCTGTTTTCATGACTGTAGCAGTGAAGTCCATGTAAGTTCCAGTATTTCTGTGTTTTACTTCACCAGAACTCGAATCAGTAAACAGGGATGTGAGGGACCACAAGAAGGGGTCTGGTGCCTTAGCACGTAGATGACAGCCCCCCTGGCCTCAGACTGCAGCATGAGTAAAAGGTGAGTGGGGAATGTAAGCCTACTGTGGATGGTTTTGGAAATCTATGGGGTCACACTGTACTAGGAAAGTTTTTAGGAAGCCATAAAAAGACAGGAATCCCTGATTCTAGTCTATCATTACTTCATGATAGTATCATCTGGCTTAGAGTTATGGACAGTATGAAGTATAATAGATATTTGCCAACATGTTCTGGAGGATCTGAAAGATCTCAGATGAGCACCAGCTGCTGCTTCCTTGGCACTCAAGCATGTTCTATCATTACACCTTTGAAAGTCATTTCCAGGTATCTAGATATTACCTCAACATGTTTTATGACACTGAAGACTATCTTGCTCTATTCCCTTGAAGAGCAGTTTGTTAGCTTCACTTCAGACTCACCAACCCATTTCTTTCAATCACTCCCTATCAGCCATTGTTTGTGCCGCACTTGCTTCATTCCCCTGGAGTCTTCCTGATGTACACCCATCTTCTCTGAGCTGGGGTGCCCAAGGAGGATGTCGTATTCCAGCTGTTAGCCTTGCCACTGCTGAGTAGTGCTAAGCTATTACCCCACTTGGCTTGCTTGTTATACTCCAGGTTATTCAACTATCATGTTTGCTTTCTCTTTTCTTTCTTTCATGGGAACATGATGATGTTGAGACAGATCTGGAATTATTTTAGTTCTATTTAAATTTGCTTTTTGGGCTTCAACTTCTTATCTGGTATTTTGACTTTTTTTTTGTTATATGTTAGTACCTCTGTAATATTGGAAATGTAATTGGAATCTATTACATCTTTAATAGTAGAAATTTAATTTGAGTCCATTTAATTGAGCCTGGCATTAAAGTAATATTGATTTTAAAATAGTTAATGTTCTTTTGCATAGGTTTCATATGCATGCAGATAGAATATAACTAACTTCCACTGAATAAACTTATGAATATGAATCAGGTTTTTTAACCCAACTTCTCAGGATGTTGTTGACAGTATAAACTTCAAGGTGTAAGGGTTAATGTTTTCTTCATTTGGTAATTAACAATGTAGGGATTTTAGCACTGAAATTTCATGGATAACACGTGCTGTTCTGCCTTACTTTTCATTTAAATAATGCTTGGTGGTAGAAACAGCTAGTTTCTAATTTGTGATTTTATCTGCATAGTTTAAAATGCTTTCTGAAAAACAGCTATCCTTTATTATTCCTATTTTGCAGAATTAATCTTTGTTTTTTTTCTTGTTGATTTGTTGAGTGACGAGGACTGATTTGCCACATACCTTGTGGTATATTTTTACGAGGTTTACAGTTAGATCCAATGTTTCCTGTATCAATATATTTAACCATAATGCTTTAAAAGTTCTCTCACTAGCCTTTCTATTGCACAAATACTTATTTAATGAGGGGTTTAAAAAGACAGCTCATCATGCTGTACTGCATCAACTGACTGTGAAACGCATTCACTATTTTTTTTTCCCCAACTGTTTAAATCACCTTTCCAGCTACATGAATCATTCCTTCCTGCCAACCTGAGAAACCCCAGCCTGCTCTGATCCCGACCCCTGCCCTTCCACCATCTCTCTAAATCAGCTTTTTCAGATCCAGCTCAAGGTCTCTTTGTGCCATAGAAAAATTACATATTGCTGTCCCAAGGGTGAGAATTTCTTTCACCATTACTCTTCATGTACTACAGTTCACTTGTGCGATGCTGTGTCAAGCATTCTGCTGCGAGAGATTCCTAGCCTGGTCCCCCAGCTCCCCAGCCCCAGCACTGAGGAAGGGTGCAAAGCACCCTTCAATCCTGTGTATGCATGATGGGGTATGGTATGTTCACCAGACAGGAGCAAACATGTGACACATGCAGATACTGTCCCAGACAGTCAAACTGTACAGTTTCTTCAACACATGTCTAATAATGATGATTCATGAAGTATTACAGGAAATACATGCATGAAGTCCTAGAGGTATTCCTTAAAATGGCCATACCACAGCTTTGTTTTTTTTTCTGCAGGTAGATTTTTTTAATATTATTTTTATAATATTAATTAATATTAATTTTGAAGGTTTTTAATATTATGAAGCCAATGCTATGTGTGCCACAGCCACTATTCTGATGCAAAAGTGTACATCACATTTGCCTATTTAGGAAGTCTCCATTAATCATAATGTATATTAAATCATCTTTGGCAAATTTCAGTTTCTAAAATGTTATCATATTAAAAGTTGTTATAAGTAAGACATCCTCTATATTAACAAAAAACCCTGTTATTTCTTGTATTCAAGAATGACTTTTTTGTAGTTTGATCCAAGACCAGATCCTTATATCTTTATTAAAATGGGGCATGTTTCTGTGAAGATTTAAAATGTGTGCTGAAGGTCACGCAATTATTATTTCAGCAGCTGCAAGTTCTGAAGCGGTGTGTAACCCCTTAAAATATTTTAGCTGTAAAAGCCTTTCCTGTCCAGCAAATTCAAATACTAGAAACTAGTACTGGAATTCAAAAATGTTTTAATCACCATGAGCCAGCAGTGTGTGCTTACAGCCAAGAAAGCCAACCGTATTCTGGGCTGCATCAAAAGAAGCATGACCAGCAGGTCAAATGAGGTGATCCTGCCCCTCTACTCTGCTCTTGAGATCTCACTTGGAGTATTGTGTGCAGTTCTGGTGTCCTCAACATAAAAAGGACATGGAACTGTTAGAACAAGTGCAGAGGAGGGCCACGAGGATGATCAGGTGACTGGAGCACCTCCCATATGAAGACAGGCTGAGAAAGCTGGGGCTGTTCAGCCTGGAGAAGGGAAGGCTGCGTGGAGACCTCATAGCAGCCTTCCAGTATTTGAAGGGGGCCTATAGGGATGCTGGGGAGGGACTATTCATTAGGGACTGTAGTGATAGGACAAGGGGTAACAGGTTGAAACTTAAACAGCAGAGGTTTAGATTGGATATAAGGAAGAAATTCTTTAATATTAGGGTGGTGAGGTACTGGAATGGGTTGCCCAGGGAGGTTGTGAATGCTCCATCCGTGGCAGTGTTCAAGACCAGGTTGGATGAAGCCTTTGGTGGCATGGTTTAGTGTGAGGTGTCCCTGCCCATGGCAGGGGGGTTGGAACTAGATGATCTTGAGGTCCTTTCCATCCCTAACTATTCTATGATTCTATGTCTCCCTTAGAAATGGTTCACTTACTTCCAGAGCCAGTGGACCACAGTTAAGAAAAATAAGATCAATTAATCATTGTTCTAATTCTATTACTTGTTTGTCATCATTTATGTATGTATATAAGTGTGTGTGAATATATTTTTATATACATAATGTCTGTATGCAAATACATATACTAGAGTAGATAAAACTGCATTCTAACCAGAGAGTTAGCTTTAGCCAAGTCTGTTGTGCTTCCTACATTAAGATCAGTGGCCATTTAGATTAGGTGCTATGTGCATATGGTTGGTTTTCTCGATACAACCAAAGTCATCACACCAAACCCAGTTCCTGAGTAAATTCACCAATAAGAATGGACAGTGCAGGGCATGTAGAATTGTCCTTGTTTGTTCTCATGGCTGGAAGAGTTCGATGGCAGACCTACATCTGGAACTAAGTGGTAGATAACTGCTTGTGTTTTTTAAAAAATGCTGCTCTGTTTCCTATGTTAGAAATGCAGACATTATTTTTTTCCTAAATAAAAGTATTTTTAAAAAGAGGACTGTGTTAACACTCTTTTAAACTGTATTGCACAAATTAGGAAAACAGCCTGTTACCTCTGTTTATCAGAAGTGTAAAATGAAATCTATTGTATTTGATGTCAGAGCACCTCAGTCTCCTCCTGGGATTACTAAAAATGGCATCAACTGTCACATCTGGCCCAGCCACGCTGTGATCTTGAAAGTTAATGACTACCATTGTCCAGCAGCTACCATTTCTCAGCTCCCTGTCTGGCATTAGGTTATCTTAATAGCTATTGTTTAGCAGATAACAAAAGGAATAACCTTTACTTCACCAGATATTCCCCAAGAAACCCTTCAGAATTCATGTAAAGAACAGGTGTAGAGGAGGAGCTCTTCCCTTACTGTGTTAAGGAAAGAGAGACATAACAGCTACCCTTAGAGCTTGCATATTTATTGAACAAATCCAACTAAAATAGCTAAAATACATTGGGTACTTGTAGTGCATTATTAAAGATCACATTGTTACAAAAGCCTGCATTTTCAGCAGTACACAACTGCAACTATACATAAATGCCACAATTGCTGAATATTCTTGCTCTATATACAGCACAGTATATGCATCTAATCTACTTGAAAATAAAATGTACAAGAAAAGGGATACAGAAAGTGGGGGAAGAAAAGATGTCTAGGAAGTGCAGTGCATGCATTGGTAACAGTCAGAAGCTAAAACAGTTCAGAACAAGGCCTGCCCTAGAAAAGGAAGAGCTAAAAGACAGAATTATATAAAAAATTAAGGTGGGCTTTCAGACTGTGTCTAACACAACAACACTCCATGAGTAGATGATACTGTTAAGTTTTGTGTTTTGTCTTGTTTTGCATTTAAAGTAGTCAGGAAGCAAGAACAAAAATGTAAAGTCCACATGTTGACTGTGGAACTGTACTCTTTCCCCTTTAGGACTTCTCCCAGAAATTTGATGTGTTTTTCTAACTATATCCCCTATTTTATGGATTTGAAGAGGACACTAAAACTTGTCCCCTCTTTAAAAAAAGGTCTTAAAAAAAAGAAAAAAAAAGACAAAAATAAAGAGATTTTTGAGAGGTTGGTGGAAAATTATTGCTCATCTTTCTCCATTAGGTGGATAGGAGTCAGAAAGGGGATTTTATGTAAATTACAGTTTTGTGATTGCTCCCACTATAACTGTATGTTTGTGAGTGGATCCTGATAGGGAATCAGTTCCTCACTTGTACACTATAAGTAGTTTCTCACCTACAGCACTGAATAAGAAAGCCACACTGAAGACACAAGTAAACAAATCAGTCCAGTCCAAAGAACAACATTCAGAAAAACAAAGTACCAACACCTTCTCAGAACATGGAAATAAAAAATAACTCCATCAGAGCTACCTTGCCAAGGAGCATATTTAAAGTCCAAAATAGCACCATTCATCAGTGTCTCAAATCCCGTGGCAGCATCACAATCACTTACCACAAGGAAACCATGAGTTTCATACTACTTCTATACATCAAAAGAGTACATGGATAAAATATTGAGATATACAGACAAACAATGAAAATAAACTACTACTCTTGTTACATCTAAATGAAAAAAGGGGGACTCTCAGCCTCTGCAAGAAGCAGTTTGGAACTGTGGAAATGGAGAGAGAGGTTTACCTGTTGCGTGTGAGCAGTGGAGTCTGAGTAGTGGAAGACACTGCTGTGGTAGAACTAGGCCTGAGGGCCCACCTGTAATGTTTGTAAACATGGATTCACAGTGTGAAATTCTGAGAGCTTTTGCTTGAGTCAGAATTTTAAAAACTATTTTTTATGGTACATATTTGTCCACTGTTATTCTCTAAAGCAAGGCTCAGAGTCCCATAGTTTCTTCTTACACTGGATGATTTACACAGAAACAACTCCTGATATATGACACCATGACCTCATAAACCCCATACACCATATGTAACACAAATGGAGAAATTATGACTAAAAAGAGCAGAGGTATTTGATTTTGGTGAAATGGTGTCCGTAGCCATTTAATGGAACCAGGCTTGCCCCTTCTGCCTCACTTTTCTTCTTGCGATTTACTTCTTTTGAGATGGGGAGACTTCCCTGCAGAAAGGAAAAGCAAGTGTTAGCTGTGCTTCAGTGAAGCCTCTTTCCCTGGTGGGGCCCTCCTCCAATCCTGCCTTTCCATAGTTCCCTAGCTTTAGTTCAGAAGTAAACATCTACTAAACACTGCTGGATCAATTGTAAATACCAATGCCACATGCAGCAAAGGACTGTTTAAAAACCAACCAAGCCTTGCAGCATCTGAGAAAAGCTCTTCATTTGGGGATGAAGGAGCGTGCCAAAATGCAGAAGAGTTGAGCCAACAACCATCCTCCAGGGCTGAACTGGAGAATTTAGGCATCTGTTGCAGCTGGGAAGACCCCAACCATCCCAGTAATGTTACAGTAGAAGAGCTATACAGAGTGACAATCTTTTCACCTCCAGCTGTACATCCTTACACTGTTCCTCAAAATTATTTTTTTCACTCCTGCCCCACCAAGCCATTTCTGTGCCCTTCACAATAGCTGGGACAGGTCACGTCTAAACCTACACCTGCAGGTGGTGTGTGTGCAATAGTTCTGGTATACAAATATGGCTGAAAATGATTAATTACCTGTTTTCCATCTGTGAAGCACAGAAGGCAGACACAGCGTTTCAGTGTCATGAGTGTGCAAAACTCATAGCTACAAAAAACAAATGGCACCATGCCCCTTTGAAAATATAACTCAGTATCAGCTTGGGTACCCAAAAAAAACTGACGCTAATCAGTTTACCTATAAATTCTTATTATTACCTATAAATTCATGTGCTTGCTTTTTTAAACCCTAAGCTCTGTTTTACAGTTCCACTTGGCCTACAACATAAAAATGCATCTCAGCTATGAAAGGTCATATTATTAAGAGAATCTTTTATAGTGTAGGCCTCTCATCCTTTAAACACTATACAGCTTAAAGAGCTAGCACATGCTAATTAGTGACTTCATTGAAAACTGCATTCTGAAGACTGCTGTGTGTTACTTGCCTCTGGACAAGTAAGGAAATGGTGTGCCGTATCAGTCAGCTGCCTCAGATACATTTTTAGTAACCATAGTTAACCATTCATTGGCTAAAGTCTATGCCTATTCAGCAAAGCATTTAACTTTATGTTTCAGTTTAAGCCTTAGAAGGAAGCCTAAAGACTATGCACATGCTTAAAATACTTTGCTGACACTACATCACTATGGGATCATAAAAAAAGTTTGTTTAGCTAGTAATATATTAAAAGTTATGGCAAAGATCTGTGGGGTTTGTGATCAAAAGATCAGAACTGAAGAGGTATTTTATTGCTTTTATTCTTAGGACATGTTTCTCATATAAGAAGAATGCTTTCAGTTTGTGTAAGAAGTTGAAGTTACCTTCTCCATGTTCAATTTCTCTGACTTGAGAGTTGTGAATTTCTGAATTAAGAATTAAAACCAGTTTCAGAACTACCAAGAAAGTGCAATTTTCAGCAATTTTCCTTTCCTGGCTCTTCAAAGCCATAATTTTCACTGGAATGTCTGTATTTGCTACATTTACTTGTTCTGGGAATGAAGCCACCCCATGGCTCTCCCACTGTCTTTTATCAAAATTTATAGGGTAAATTCTGCTTTCAGGTAGATGAACTCCACCCGCCCCAGGGTTCTACACTACACACAGCCAGGAGCATTTTTCAGGCTGAACACAGAGTAAAATCCTTTCCTAGGGATTCCTTTCCTAGTGCCTTCTCCTGTTTGGGCATGAAGACATAGAGAAATTGAGCAGACTTCAAATGTAGAAGGGCTCTGAAAGCCAGGGGAAGAAGTATGAGTAGAAACACACCTTGCCTTTGCTAGAGACAAATCAGCGATTTTCTAACAGGCAATTTCAGAATGAAAATATTACATTTAAATTATAGGACTGCACAAACAGGTTTCCTCACAGGACTTTAGAAAATCCATCCTCATGATAATTTTTTTTTCCTATATTTGTTACTTGGGTATCACTACGGGATGTGAGAAGAAAACCATAAACTTGCACATACAAACAGGCACACAACACAGGCCAAAGGTCTGGGCAAATTCCCAAAAGCATTGTGTTGGGCAGCTCCTTTCCAGCTGTGAAAACAATTTGAGTCCTGAAATTCTGCCACACAACCACAAGATAAAAAGTCCCATATGACCCTTCTAAGTCTGGAAATAAATTGTCTTTAAGAGATGTATCCTTCCATATTTGTTGGTTGCATGAAAATAAAAAAGCACTTTTATCTGAAATAAGTTTCAAAAATATTTTCATTTCACTTTATTCTTTCAGTAGTTCAAGCTGTTTAACATTGAGCTGTGGGACAGAGCTGCAATATTCTTCAGCGATTTCCCTGATTAATTGTATAGGATGTCTGAAAAAATATAGATTCCAAAGACACTATTTTCTCTCATGGCTGATACTCTGCTGGAAGCTGCATCGTGTGCAGCTAATATTCAAGTTGCTTTTGAAGATCAATCATAAAATAAAATTCGCACCCAGTTCTAAAAACTGGTCCTTATAAGCATATACCAAGTATCTTTTGAAGAATTACATAGTCTAGAAAATTGAATTTTATTTAAATAGCAGAAACACATTCACTTTAAAGGAAAAAAGTGTAATACTTTTGGCAGTTGAGAAACAATTATCTCTTTTGTAAAACCTTTTTTTTTAAGCCATATATAGCATAAAAACACAGCTATTCATAAATCCAATATAAGGCAGCAGTTACTATCTATAGTGTACATAGTTCACAGCTTCATCCCATTGTGTCAGGAGCAACTTCATTTAATGATGAATGACAAGTTACTGAAAGCTGCAAAGTTAGAATTTGGAATAACAGTCATCTAGTCAACACAGAGCTGATTCTTAAAATTAGCAAATTAATTTAAATATGATCATATATAGCACATTCATTGTCATCCAGCATTGCTATCAGCATAGTCAGCTGAAATTCTGAAATACTTTGAATGTTAAGAATGGCAGTGCTGCAGTATATATTAAAGATTGGCATGCTGGCACATAAGCCCTCAAACATGTCATGGGTTCAGCAGTAGCTCATGCTCTGCCAGGGAGGAGGGAGAGACAGGGCGCCTGGTCTGGGCTAGTCGGGGAGGTATTCCATACCACAGCACGTCCTGCTCGGGGAGGGGACTGGAAGCTGGCCCGGAGGGGAGGGGTTAGCTCTCTCCTCCGGGGCTGGGCTTGGAGAGGGAACGGGAAGCTGGCCGGGGGGGGGGGGGGGGTGAGCCCTCTCTTCTGGGCTGGCCTCGTGGCGGCGGGTGGAATCGTATTCTCTCTCCCTGTTTGTCTCCTCTAACATTGATTTGTTATTGGTACCGTTAGTGATTCTGTTATACCTTGATTGCTGGACTGATTTTACCTCAATCTGTGGGAGTTGTATTCCTCCGGCTCTCCTCCCCATCCCTTCGGGAGTGGGAAGGTGGGGGGGGGGGGGGAGGGGAAACAAAGGGGGAACTGTGCAGATTTAGTTTAAACCACGACAGTTTTTGGCGCCCAACGTGGGGCACAAACCCACGAAATAACAACAAATCTGACAGGATTTATAGTCATTTGTCACAATGCTGTTTTATTGGCTCTCACAGTTTTTCCTCTTGATCTCACAGTTTCAGGATTTTACCAATTACTTGTCATATATATTAGCTGTGTTAGTGTTTATCAAGTATGGGGCTTGGGCTAAGGTTCTTGTCTCATTGTACTTTATGTTAATGACTTGTAATACAATAGAAGCATTGATGATGAAACTGATCTGGTTTATGCTCCTGGTATGGTCACCAACTTTATATTTTGGGAGGTATATAATAGAAGTGCTTAGCAATTTCACATCTTTTTTCTCCTTCTCGGGTGGTCAACCTGTGAAGGAGACATTCTTCTATCCTCCCAGTGTTCTCTCCAGATGGTCTACAACATCATTTGAGGGTTTTGAAGTTTTTGAATGGCCTTTTAATACTGTTGAGACTTGTATGCTGATTGTGATGGGGATCACCATAGTAGCATGCATACAGAGTGTGTTTTGCCCACAATTATTTCATCTGATTTCGAGTTAAGCAGAGTCAGGTCTGGTCCTGTATTGGGGTTAAACGACAACATAGGAGGACCAGGAGATCTTCCCAGAGGCTGGACAGTCATGAGTGGCAGGGTGTGTGGGATAGTATGGGCAAGCATCTAGGTCAGTGGGCCCCTCCAGTACTTTGGAATTTTACTTCCGAACAAGTGAAGAATCCGGAAGAATTAGTAAAACACCTAAATGAGGTGTGTTGTCATCCTGGCCATACCAGAGATGGACAAATCACGGCAACGTGCTGGGGCTTGGCCTATGCCTATAGGGCCTTGTTCGACATTATCCAACACCTTCAAAAGGAAAAAAATGTCCCTGGATCTGAGAGCAACACAGGTGTCAGCGCAGCTGTTCCAACTCCAAGTACAGCAGCTACACCATCCCCAGCGGCAAGTACGGTTGCTACCCAAACTTCAGCTGTGACAGACAGTGCAGCTACCCCAGCAACAAGTACAGTTGCTACTCAAACTACAGTGATAATCACTGCAGCTGAACTAGAGGACCAATTCGTACCAATATCGGTTGCTCCTGTACACAAGAGAAAAACCAGAAAGGAGGCAAGAAGGAAGAGGCAGGATGAAGAAACTATGCATCCACTACCTGGTCTAGAATCTGATCAGGGGTCATCATCACATGACAAAGAAGAAGAGGTGACTTCTCGATCTCGGACCTCAACTGAGCTGCGGAATATGTGAAAAGATTTCACCTGTCAATCAGGGGAGCACATCATCACCTGGCTGCTCCGATGCTGGGATAATGGGGCCGATGGTCACGAACTAGCAGGTACAGAAGCCAAGCAGCTGCGATCACTTGCTAGAGAAGGGGGTATTGACAAAGCAACTGCAAGAGAGAAAAAGTCCCTCAGTCTTTGGAGGCGGCTTTTGGCAGCTGTGAAAGAGAGGTTCCCATACAAGGATGATGTTATGAGTCGTTCGGCCAAGTGGACTACTATAGACAAAGGTATCCAGTCCCTGAGGGAATCAGCTATCGTAGAGATGAGCTACCACACCAAGCCGAATAATGGGAATGTACCCATACACCCAGATGAAGTCGAATGTACACGACCCATGTGGCGAAGACTTACACGAAATACACCGTCATCATATGCCCATCCATTGGCAATGGTAACCTGGAATGACATAGCACCACTAACAGTGGATGAAATGGTTCATAAACTCCGAGAATTCAAAGACAATCTTACCCCTTCCATCATCTCAGCTGTGGAAAAACTGTCTCATGATCTCAAACAGTTGAGGGACGATCTGTCTGATTTATCTAGCTCCTCACGTGTTGCCAACACGCGTTTCAGCTATTAACAAAAGGCATCCTATTGCTCGAGAGAGAAAATATATAAGATACACACCACGGGCCACCCTATGGTTTTACCTGCGGGATCACGGAGAAGACATGACAAAGTGGGATGGAAAACCTACTTCAGCCTTGGAGGAACGTGTGAGTGAATTGAAGAGAGGAGCAAGGGCCAAGACTGATCACCCCATGAGAGCTGCAGCTTCAGTCTCTGGTGAACAGGTTCCCAGATGGAGTGGAAGAGCTGATTTTACTCCAGCTCCTGTGATAAAGAAGAATAATCCCTTTCAACACGACTTAGGTGTCCAAGATTGTGATGACAATGACTATTAGAGGGGCCCTGCCTCCAGCCAGGTGGAGGTAGGGGACAATCGTATTTACTGGACTGTGTGGATCAAATGGCCTGGCACATCAGCCCCACAGAAGTATAAGGCTCTAGCTGATACCGGTGCACAGTGTACCCTGATGCCATCGAACTGTCAAGGGGTGGAACCCATCTATATTTCTGGAGTGACAGGAGGGTCCCAAGAGTTGACTGTACTAGAGGCTGAAATTAGCCTGACTGGGAAGAAATGGCAGAAGCACCCCATTGTGACTGGGCCAGAGGCTCCATGCATCCTCAGCATGTAATACCTCAGGAGAGGGTACTTCAAAGACCCAAAAGGGTACCGGTGGGCTTTTGGTATTGCTGCTTTGGAGACTGAGGAAATTGAGCAGCTGTCCACCTTGCCTGGTCTCTCAGAGGATCCGTCTGTTGTGGGGTTGCTGAAAGTCAAAGGACAACAAGTGCCAATTGCGACCACAACAGTGCACCGGCAGCAATATCACACCAATCGAGACTCCCTGATTCCCATCCATAATCTGATCCGTAGACTGGAGAGGCAGGGAGTGATCAGCAGGACCCGCTCACCTTTTAATAGCCCCATATGGCCAGTGCGAAAGTCTAACGGAGAGTGGAGACTAACAGTAGACTATCGTGGCCTGAATGAAGTCACACCACCATTGAGTGCTGCCGTGCCGGACATGTTAGAGCAGCAGTATGAATTAGAGTCAAAGGCAGCCAAGTGGTATGCCACGATTGATATTGCCAATGCATTTTTCTCAATTCCTTTGTCAGCAGAGTGCAGGCCACAGTTTGCTTTTACTTTGAGGGGTGTCCAGTTCACTTGGAACCGACTGCCCCAGGGGTGGAAACACAGCCCCACCATCTACCACGGACTGATCCAGACTGCACTGGAACAGTGGCAAGCTCCAGAACACTTGCAATACATCGATGACATTATTGTGTGGGGTGATACAGCAGAAGAAGTTTTTGAGAAAGGGAGGGAAATAATCCAAATCCTGCTGAAAGCTGGTTTTGCCATAAAACGGAGTAAAGTCAAGGGACCTGCACGGGAAATTCAATTTTTGGGAATAAAATTGTGAGATGGATGTAGACATATCCCTACAGAAGTAATCAATAAGATAACAGCAATGTCTCCACCAACTGATAAGAAAGAAACACAAGCTTTCTTGGGTGCTGTGGGGTTCTGGAGAATGCACATTCCAAATTACAGTTCAATCGTAAGCTCTCTCTATCATGTGACCTGGAAAAAGGAATGATTTCAAATGGGGTCCTGAGCAACAACAAGCCTTCGAGCAAATTAAACGCGAGATAGTTCAGGCAGTGGCCCTTGGACCAGTCCGGACCGGTCCAGATGTGACAAATGTACTGTACACCGGAGCTGGGGAGAATGGTCCTACCTGGAGCCTCTGGCAGAAAACTCCAGGGGAGACTCAAGGTCGACCCCTTGGTTTTTGGAGTCGGGGATACAAAGGCTCGGAGGCCAGCTATACCCCAACAGAGAAAGAGATATTGGCAGCTTATGAAGGGGTTTGAGCTGCTTCGGAGGTGATTGGCACTGAAGCACAGCTCCTTTTGGCACCCTGCTTGCCAGTGCTGGGCTGGATGTTTCAAAGGCAGGGTCTCCTCTACACATCATGCAACTGATGCTACTTGGAGTAAAATGGGCTGCACTAATTACACAACGAGCTCGGATAGGAAATCCCAGTTGTCCAGGCATTCTGGAAGTCATCATGGACTGGCCAGAGGGCAAAGATTTTGGAATGTCACCAGAGGAGGAGGTGATGCGTGCCGAAGAGGCACCACCATATAATAAATTGTCAGAAAGTGAAAAGCAGTATGCCTTGTTCACTGATGGGTCCTGCCGTATTGTGGGAAAGCATCGGAGATGGAAGGCAGCTGTATGGAGTCCTCAGCGACAAGTTGCTGAAACTGCTGAAGGAGAGGGTGAATCGAGTCAGTTTGTCGAGGTGAAAGCCATCCAGCTGGCCTTAGACATTGCTGAACGAGAAAAGTGGCCAGTACTCTATCTTTATACTGACTCATGGATGGTGGCAAATGCCCTGTGGGGGTGGTTGCAGCAATGGAAGCAGAGCAACTGGCAACGCAGAGGTAAACCCATCTGGGCTGCTGCATTATGGCAAGATATCGCTGCCCGGGTGCAGAACCTGGTGGTGAGGGTACGCCATGTAGATGCCCACATACCTAAGAGTCGGGCCACTGAGGAACACCACAATAACCAACAAGTGGATAAAGCTGCTAAGATTGAAGTAGCTCAGATGGACTTAGATTGGCAACATAAAGGCGAATTATTTTTGACCCGGTGGGCCCATGACACTTCAGGCCATCAGGGCAGAGACGCAACGTACAAATGGGCTCGTGATCGAGGGGTGGACTTAATAATGGACACTATCGCCCAGGTTATTCATGAATGTGATACATGTGCTGCAATTAAGCAAGCTAAACGGTTAAAACCTCCTTGGTATGGAGGACGATGGCTGAAGTATAATTATGGGGAGGCCTGGCAAATGGACTATATCACACTCCCACCAACCCGCCAAGGCAAGCGCTATGTGCTTACCATGGTGGAAACAACCACAGGATGGCTGGAAACATATGCTGTGCCCCACGCCACTGCCCGGAACACTATCCTGGGCCTTGAGAACCAGATTTTGTGGCGACATGGCACCCCAGAGAGAACTAAGTCAGACAGTGGGACTCATTTCTAGAACAACCTTATAGGCACTTGGGCCAAAGAACATGGCATTGAGTGGGTATATCACATCCCCTACCATGCACCAGCCTTTGGGAAAATCCAGCAGTACAATGGGCTGTTAAAAACTACACTGAGAGCAATGGGTGGTGGAACTTTCAAGCATTGGGATACACATTTACCAAAGGCCACCTGGCTGGTCAACACTAGAGGATCTGCTAACAGGGCTGGCCCAGCCCAGTCAGAACTTTTATATATTGTAGAGGTGGACAAGGTTCCTGTAGTGCACATGAGAAATTTGCTAGGGAAGACAGTCTGGGTTACTCCTGTTTCAGGCCAAGGCAAACCCACTTGTGGGACTGCTTTTGCTCAAGGACCCAGATATACTTGGTGAGTAATGCAGGAAGATGGGGAAGTCCGATGTATACCTCAAGGGGATTTGATTTTAGGGGAAAACAGCCAATGAACTTAATTATATGTTGTTGCTTGCTGTGTAATATTTTTATAGTCCATCAACTAGATGTCTTCAGGTCACCAGCGACTGGCCCTGACTTCCCTCTAACCATCATCCCAACAGAGAATGAACTTTGATAGAACCAGATGAGTTCTGCAATAAAGGAATGATCAACATCAGCAGGCAACAATCCAGCACTGCACACAGACTCTCCTGCTACAAAAGACTATTACAAACCTAACATCATGGAGCAAATGGACTCAATTGCATTATAGGGATTGGTCCATGTATTAAGAAATGATTTCTTTCTATTTGTCTGGGTGTATGCAGATGTATATGTATATATATATATATATATACACATCTATATGATGGTATATTGAAAATGTGGGATCTGAGCATGACGTGAATGGTATGGAATAAGGGGTGGATAATGTCATGGGTTCAGCAGTAGCTCATGCTCTGCCAGGGAGGAGGGAGAGATAGAGCACCTGGTCTGGGCTAGTCGGGGAGGTATTCCATACCACAGCACGTCCTGCTCCGGGAGGGGACTGGAAGCTGGCCAGGAGGGGAGGGGTGAGCTCTCTCTTCCGGGCTGGCCTCGTGGCGGTGGGTGGTATCCTATTCTCTCTCCCTGTTTGTCTCCTCTAACATTGATTTGTTATTGGTACCAGTAGTTATTTCTGTTATACCTTGATTGCTGGACTGATTTTACCTCAATCTGTGGGAGTTGTATTCCTCTGGCTCTCCTTTCCATCCCTCCGGGAGTGGGAAGGTGAGGGGGTTGGGGGGGGAGGGGAAACAAAGGGGGAACTGTGTGGATTTAGTTTAAACCACTACAAAACAGCAGGCTGCAAACATCCCAGTTATAAATTTCAGAAGTCACTTTGTAAAGAAAAAGTGTGAAAAATATAGTGTTAATAAGATGAAATAGTTTTGTGAACAGGGAGCTGAAACATAGACAATAATTGAAACATATCCAAAACAATTTTCCGTGTGCTCTCTCCCTTACTTAACTGCCATTTTTTGGCCAGATTTTGTGTCATTAATGTAAGGGAAAATGAAAAATAAAACATGTACATCCGGTGGTTCTAAGTGATTGTTGCATTTGCCTACTCAAATTTCATGTCCAGATTCACATCTATGAAACCAGCAATAGGCACAAAACAAAATCTTATGAATCTGACAAGCCACATCTTCTGTATTTGTGCTGGGGTACTTGTTAAACTCAGACAAAAACTGCCATGCTTTGAGGCTTGTTACTCAAGCCAGGTAAAGCACAAGCAGTAAACTTAAGAAAAAGAAAACCACACCATTTTCTTCCTCTTCCTCCTCCTCCTCCTGCATTATAATTGACTTTCTCATCTGCACCGCTAAGAGAATTGCCAAAATCAAGCATTCAAAAGTCAGACATCCAGCTTGTAAAATTATGAGACAGGCTTAAAAAAACATGAACTCTTGAAAATTAGCATGTTTTCCTTCTGGAATGTAGCCAGCAAGAGTCCATGTTTTCTGTAAGCCTAAAGGCTAAAAACATCATTTTAAAATGAAACCTGAAATCTCCAGTTAACTGGCTTAAGGAGCCAGGGCTTTAAGAAAAATGGAATGCCATGAGACTCGTGATGAAGTCATGAGAGCTGGCTGCTTTCTTGAAGCACTCATAAAATAACATCCACTGAACTTTCAGTGTGGCTTACTTTTGGTTTTTTTTGAATTCTTGTTGGGGGTTTTTCTCATCCCTCAAAACTTCCATCTCAGTAAGCTAAGTTTATTAGATGAAAGAAATAACATAAATAATGTTACCTTTGGAAAGCCCCCATCCACTTGGCTGTTGGGAAAGTTTTTCTGGCTTACCCAGATCATTAACCTTGGTTGATAAACCTGTAGTGACACAAATATAAACAGTTTTTTACTAACAAAGAGAGATTCATTAAATGCAGTCAAGTGGTTTTCATGTGACAGACAGCATTACTAAAATGGAGATCCGAATGCCTCGAGCTTGGCACAGAGAGCTGTTTTATGCTCAGTACGTATTTTTTAGTACCATGACAACAAGATCTATCCCTAGAGTATTTAAGCTACGGGGTTTCAGCTATATATATTTCAACTGTAGAATTGTTTATGGCAATCTGCATTCAACAGGCTTTTTAGAAGGATTATAGGATGATTTTTTAAATTTTTTTTTAAATCTCTTTATGAAATTCTGTGTAATAAGATATCCATATTAATAAACTTACTGAGGATATTGTTATACCACATGCCCATTCTCTTCTGCAAGTCACTGGCAAAAGATTAATGAACTTTACCACCTTTGCTGATGACTGCAGGAGACAAGGGCGACATACCTTTGATAATCTTTTCACAGTGAGCTGGGAACTAGAACTTACTGTTTTCTAAGATCATTGACACAGCTATAATTCTGTGTTAGCACCCTGTATTTTAGACATCAAAGGAATTTTAACATGGTATAAAAGGCGTACTGTAAAATAACTGGCAGCAGGATTTAATGGTTAAGGTACTGCCTATGACTGCTGTGGAAAAATTTTCCTATTGAAAAAGGGTACAATTCAAAGCTGGCCACTGACTACAGTGGGAACTCAAGAGTGAATATTTGCCAGGCTAGTACATCTCAGTTATGGTGAATCTGAGCTGGAAACCTGTGCTCCATTTCCTCAACATCTGGATGAAGACCAGAGCATTTATTCATCTCACTCTCATGAAACACTGAAGTGTTTTGCTGAAGGTACGAGTTACACACAACAATGCAGATCTTAAATTCATTTTCATGCTGGATCTTCCTCCTAGGTCTTTGGAGTTTTGTGACTTGAATGCTGCGCAATGCATGAATGTGAAACTGTCAGTGTTTTGAGCTCAGCATTATAAATTACACCACTCAAATTTGTTTGTACTTTGGGAATCAAAACTTGCCTTGTCAGTTAAATTGCTGGTGCACCAGGTTTACTTACCTGCTTACTATAGTATTGATGTTGAAATCTGAGGAATGCTTTCATTTCTGTGAAGTTGCATGTTGACTATTGTCACAACTGGACTACATGTATCTTAGAGAAACTGAATAATCTTTATAAGAGAAAATCCTGAATTCTACTATGAAGTAGAAAATTCAAAACACAGAGTCTAAGGCAGTGCCTGTTCTGATATATTCTCCCTAGATTTTCTGCAGTACAGATCATGGTACTTTCTACTGATTAAAGCATCAGGTTTTATTGTGTATTTTAGATTACTAGATCAACTCAAACAGGACAGTTAAGCTGTCCGGGTATGGTTGACATAGCAGCAAATTAATTACACATCAGTTAATGTTCACACTGAACATTTGAGACACCTGAATAAAAGATACCAAGTAACACCTGAGCTCTCTTGTTGCTGTTTATAATCACTGATTACCCATCCTGCAACTATGCTTTGATTTTACTGTGTAGTTATAATTTTGTATGAAAAGTTATGGTGGGAAACAGTGATAGCAGTTCAGCTCTATCGCAGGACATCGATGCTCAAAACAGCAACATATACAAAAATGTGTATTTTCCTATAGGAAGACAGAAGTAAGTATCAGAATAAAGTATTATTCATTATGATGAATATAAGCTGCTGTATTTTCCATGGAATCTGAGATGTATTCTGAGTAGCCTGTAGGCCTTGTCATTCTTATTAGTAATTTAATAGGAATAAAATAACCACCTGCAATTAAATGACAATTAAAGGATCCTCAAATTCTAAAGAATTTAGAGGGACTGCAGTTTGGGGGTGGATTTTGAAAATGGGGTAGGAGGAAAAATGTTTAAATTGTAAGATGCACTCACAACTATGCTTGGGGGAAAAAACAACCAACCAACCATACAAACAAACAAAACAAACACCAAATCACACCTTTATGACCATGAAAAAATGTACAAAACACCCCAGCTATCTTTCACAGTAATTTTCTGTGGCCAAAAAAAGAAAACCAAAACACAGTAATGCTCTGTTCTCTTAATATCTCTTAAAAAACAACTACTGTGGCCAATATTGGTTGATAGTAAACATGTGGATCTGCTCCACAGCAGTAAGTGTTTCGATATAATTGTACTAAGGTCCTGAATGAGCAGCCAAAGGACTTTTAAGTATCTGCCTTGTGAGCAATGCTGAAAGGATGGGGAACCATGGTTTGGATCCTGGCTAAGTGGAGGAAGATTCTGGAATGGAAAGAAGATGTCCACTCAGGACTTATTGCAATTCACCAGGAGAAGAAAAAAAAACCAACAAAAAAACCCAAAACCAAAAAACAGAGGATGTCTTGTCATAGTACATGCTTCATAAAATACAGAAACTACTTAGGTATTCAATCTACTGGTAACTAGGGCATTAGAAATACAAAGCACAAACTTTTAGTCAATTACAGCTGCTCAGAACAATTTATATTAAAGTTGCAAAATGAGCTACAGAGAGAAAAAGTGGAAAGCAATGCTCCATTGCAGAGCAGGATGTAAGGCTTACAACATTCCAGCTGTTTGCATGAAGTAAACACTTCTAAATAAATGCTTCCATTGATACACACCATATTTTCATTTCTTAGTACTTCCTGTGTGATTATGAGAATACAAGGTTGGCTTAAGAAATGAAAGCATGCAAATTCAGAACAGAATTACTGTACTTTAGGATGGACTGAAAACTAAAGTTACTGCAAGCCTTTATGATGGATTAGAGCCATCTGATGATTCAGATGGATAACCTCAGTATTTGATAATCATTAGGGAAAAAATCAAGCTAGTAAACTTCATCCATAAATTCTCAGAGTGGATCACCTCTAAACACCCAACTGGCAGCATTACTTGGAAGCCTTCCTTCCTGGCAGAGCATGTGATACACATAGCCATTCACTTGACCTTGAGAAGTCAGGTGGAAAAGAAACCCACTGATTTGGGAAGTGCCGTCTGAAACAGTGTTCTACAACAGTAAGCGGTTCTGCCTGAAACATCAAGGACAACTTGGAATAGGGAATTATGATCTATGAAGAATATGTTTTCAATTATTTAGCTTCTGTTCTCTTGAAAACATCCAAATAATAAAAAAAAAAAAAAACAAAAAACCAAACATACAAACATACAAAACCTGAGATTAAAAATCAGAAAAAAATAAGGTGGAGAAAAAGAAATGCCTAAATCAAGTAAATAGAGCATTTGCCATCTCTTTCTGGATCTTACAGAACTACTTACTGTTACAAAAACAGAAAGATTTCTGCAGTAGAGCCTTCTTTTCCCCTCTGCCCAACAAACCAAGAGATTTTACTGCTAGCAAAGGCTCTGTTTAACCAGCATTTGAACACTCCAAGGCGTATTCCTCCATTTTAAGCCATATCCTCTGTAAGAGCAATAGTAGGAGAGGACAAACTTTTGTCCAGCTTTAAAACAGATACATAAAATAATTTGAACACACCTGAACTAAACCTACCTTATCAGTCACATTAAAATGATAAAATTCTTGCTACCCACTCTTCATTCCTACTCACTAACAGCATCTTTCAAATATTCAAATACATCCATCAAAAGAAAAACAAGCAAAATTTAAAAAAACCCACAAATTTAAGGCATGCAAAATTAATAAAATGAACAAATTCCTGTTAAGCATCCTCAAGGTTATTATATTTAAGAAAACAGCAAGACCCCAGAGTTACTTTCTTGCTGTTGTTTTTCCGTGTGCAAGACACCTGAATTCCTGTTCATGAAGTCTCATTCAAGACTTATAGAAATTAAATTCAACTGCAGCATGGATTTCCAAAATACAAGAAGAAGACCAACTGCCCTGAGGACATCAGCAACCATCTTTTGAGAAGTTTCAGGTACTTCTTTATTATACAAACTTCTTTAATATACAAACAAAATTTGGGGTGGGGAAGGAGAGTGAAAACAAAAATGAAATTATGACAATTACCAATTCTAAATAAAAGGTGACCATATCCAATAATTCTGCACTACTCTACCTATGAGAGCAGAAAAGAAAAACAAAATAATACCAAAGAACTTTACTGTATGGATTAGCAGTCTAATGGCAGACACAGATGTCCATGTGCAGAACAGCGGAATAAAATGATACAGGTTTGTGCTAAAGAGAATGAAATAAAGGGGCATGCTTTCCTTCTCTGCAGCACTAACACTGTGCTTAGGCTGTTGTGAGATCTGGTAGCCCTTTGTGTCTGTAGTGCCTAATCCAGAATTGGTCTTCCACCATGCTCTCCTGGAAATGGGCTGTACAGCTGGACAAAGAAATAGAGCTGTATACCTATATTTATTTGAAGTACTTCACGAATTTTTCACTACCATCGCCCTGTGTTGCAATGATACAAATCGATGGTATTACAGGTCATAGAGGAAAAGTTGTACATTATTTCCTTCGAAGATGGTCTCAGCATCACTGGAAGTGTCTAGGAGAATTTCTTTGAAATGCAGCCCTGATGCACTTTCTTTTGCAGTAAAATATAGTTGCCTTTTAAGTAGAAATAGTTGTATCTGTTCAATTTTTGAAAAGTTTCTTAGTTACCAGCTAGAGCTGTAGTGCTTTTCCCCAGCACATTCTGCATATCTCTATCCCCCAAATGCCTCCCACTCCAGCAGAAAGTTCTCTGTAACCAGTTACCCACCATCACAATCCAGAGGCATAAGCAGAAAATTTTACTGCACTAGTGCTTGAAGACCAACTAAATAATTCTGCTAAAAAAGCTAACTAATTTTAAACAAAACTGGAAGGAAAGTTTGTGCTAGGATCAATATATTTACTTCAGTGCAACTGGTAAATGCTCCCAATCTGCAGTATTTGGGGAACATTTTGAAAACATATAATGGTAATGTCCACTCTGTTCCAAACACAGTACACAGGATTGAATGTGTACAGCAACTGTGAGCTGAATGGTTGCTGCTACTCAAATTTGGTTGGGTGGCAGTCTGCTATCAATCTACTTTGTCCTGTGATTCTTCCGGATAGGCCAATGACAGGCTACACTGAGTGCTCATCATGACTCCTTATTTCAAAGAGCCACTGAAGTTCTGATGAACATTTGGTATCTTTAAGAAGCTGTACAATCAAATGCTGTTGTGATGGGCTGACTCTGCAACAGGCTCAGCAAAGCTTTCCCTATTGAAACATCAGAAACCACAACTTGCCCAAGTTAAAATGCAACTTAATTACTTTGGTTAAATTATTCAAAAATACTGTGAACATGTGGTTTAGCAGGTATGCGGCTTGCCAATTTTGTGACTTTGCTTTTTTTCTGTGTGGCTGTCCCATCACAAGTCTGAGCCTCTGGTTGAGCTACAGTGACAGTTGTCCCAAATAACCTGTCTTCATGCCTTCAGTACACTGTCAGGGCAGCAGATATTTCTGCCTATTCTGCTTTCCTCATCTATGCAGTGACATTCAAAAATTGGGAGGGTGGGCAGGCATGAGGAGGATCATTTACAATCATTTCAATTGGATAATACCATGCAGCAAATAAGGTAGATAAATTATTTAAGAGAACTGATGAAGATGTATACAATCATTCTTCTTCTGGCTGGGATTGCTCCAAGTGGCTCACCTTTGTGAGGTGATGCTTTACCTGTCATTACTGTAACAACATATGGCAGTGTATCAGAACATGGCAGGAAAACTGCACACCTGATCTTGCTTTTGACTTTTGTGTATCAGCATCTGTTGATGGCTCTGCTTTTTCATGGGGAAGATATTACTGCTGCTTTTTATTCCTCCCCATATGATGACTCACAACCACATAGAGATGAAAAAGCCTAAATGAGATAAGTATGCTTTTTCTTGCATACCCTCTCCATGCTGCATATGAATTAGCAAGTTTATTCATTAGGGGTTTTTGCAGTCCTTGTTCATCACTTCTTTAATTTTTTTCAGTCTCACAGAATAGGATGTCATCTGCTCCTTCCCTACACAGCATAAAGAAGTGACCTTGGAAGTTGTTTCTGTAGATTCTAAGTACAAAACCTCTCATATAAGCCCAACTTCATCCATTGTTTCTTTCATTGTTCTTAAAGCTTCTATGATCCACGTTACACTGAAGTGTCTGCTCCTATGTCGTCTCCTCATCTGTTACCAGCTTTTCACTCCTGTCCTCATCCATGCTATACAAGCATACATTGCATCTTTTATGTATGCACTT
This sequence comes from Melopsittacus undulatus, assembly GCF_012275295.1. NCBI lineage: Eukaryota > Metazoa > Chordata > Aves > Psittaciformes > Psittaculidae > Melopsittacus > Melopsittacus undulatus. The sequence goes on along the minus strand of NC_047557.1, from coordinate 67,552,779 downwards.
ACAGTGTCCCATGACACATATAAGAAAACTGTGCTAAAATATGCTTTTATGACTAATGGTAACTACCACTACACAGCCCCTTGCTGCAGGAAAGGATGCTGGTTAATACTAAGCACTTGGAGCAGGCACATTTTTCCAAGTCAATTATGTATCTACTAGCCTCTGAAACTGAGCAAGTTTGATGTTGAGGAGGAGAAAAACACAAGTTAATATAGCTTGAGTATATAGTTAGCACACTCCTGCCAAGTCCTTTAGGTGGTAAGAACCCTCAAGAGACTTTACCTGTCTTCTGGCAAACATGACTGAATGAGGTTACTCATAGAAGACACTTTCTTTTCTTCTGGAGAGGAATCATCCCCACATCACCTGTGTGTAATCCAGTTTTTAAGCAGAGAGATCAATTTGCACTTTTCTGCACTAGTCAGAATGAATCTTGCTTGTGTGCTACAAGTGCTCTCATGATGTTTTTTTTACTTCATTAATATGCAGAACCATTGCAAAACTATTTACCATGCATATGAAAAGTAAAAGAAATCAAGTGGTACATTGTGAACGCTGTCAAAAAAGTTCATACAACTTCTCACTGAATTAATGAATTTAACAAAGATTAGCAGTGTATCACACTCCTTGAGAGGAAAAGAAATGCTATTATTCCAGAACAATAATAAGAAACATGATACACGGAAAATTCCATTAACCTATAAAATGGATGCAAACTACTTTATTTCACCACTGAATTTCAGTGCATGGATATGAAATTGTGAAACATTGCAGAAATCAGAATAACTGAACAAGCCCTGCAGAAAACCAAATTCAACACCCAGTGCAACCCAGCACCTTTCCCACTTCATTTTGTTTCTCTCTGTACTGCTTTTGTTGTTACTTAGCATGAACACACAAAGACAACCATAATAAGCCTGAGAATTAAGGAGTTTTCAGTTACATAGGATTTTGCAATTTGCTCTTCAAATGTAATAAGGTAATGAAAACTTTAATTAGTAACCACTTGTGTCTACTCCTAACTGCAACTTCAAAACAAGTCTCTTGTTACATAGTCATGTGAACACACAGAGTGAGAGCAAAATTCAGGACCGAAGATGCATAATTAAGTTCTTCAGCAGTTTCATACCCAACACTGACATATTCCTGAGGAATAGAGAAGGAAGCAAAGACACATGGTCACAGACTGACCAAAATATCAATTTAGTCAGACTCCTCACTCCACGAAGTTTTGGTCTTAAGGCAGGAACAGTGGCCAGTAGGTGAATCCTGAAGAAAGAGTAAGAACAGAGACAACCCAGAATAATACTTCTCCTGTGTGCTCTCCCAGTTCCCTGCTTCCATGTTTTGGGGCATACAAAATGTATACACCAGGCTCACTTCCAAAACACATTTCATTTTTTAATTTCTTATAAATTTTCTAAGTTAATAACCTGAATACTGTAACTTACAGTAGACTTAGTACACTGCTTTGGACTAAAACTGTATTGTTCAATTTTTTTAAATTTCTCACACATACCAGAAAGATGACCAGAAATCCAACAAGCAATGCTGTTCTCCAAGTGGCGACAAGCTCACTGCCTTTGCCAACTGCTTTCTTGCAGAGCCCAGCCAGGAAAGCCTTTCCCCCCATGAGATGCCAGCCTCTTGCCCAACTGGTATATTTCAGGCAAGTATTTGAAGCGCCAGCAGTATTCTTGGAAATGGGAGACAAATCCACACTGTACAGCCAGTACTTACCTCATTAAAAGGGATGTAATGACCACAGCTGATGATATTGTAATGGGTGCTTGAAAGCATTATGGAACATTTATCTGCAGTCACCATATTACCAGTATCTACGATCACTTAATGTAGCTCAATTGCTACTCCAAATACAACACCGCAAACTATATCATGTATGTTCTGCAGGCTGAAAGTAATAAAGTATCTGTGGGTTCTCAGATTCATCTAACGAGGAGACACACAGGAAATCAACTTTTCCTGCCAAGTACTGTTTCTGGGGTTTGTTCACATTGCCTTATATGATTATTTAGATGAGAAACTAAGGGTGAGGACATTTACCAGTATTTCCATAGGATTTTCTTCTGCCAGCAGGAATAAAGTTATTTAAACTCAAACTCTTCAATGATGGAGATATTATCACAGTTGTTATAACAAAGAAAGAAAATTTGTTCTCCTCTAGCTTAATCTTTTGAGTAGCTCTATAATGCCAATGTATGCCTTCTACACATCAGTGCTGTAAGAACCCAGGACTTATTCTGATAATGTACATACTAAGCTGAGGCTTATACCACCTTTGGGGATCTCAACTTTTTTCAATGTAGTTCCACACAGGCATGCTATGCTAGTAGACAGGCAATAAGGTTAGTGTCAACAAAATTAATCCAGAAACATTCCTTCCTAAAGGATGAGAAAACACCACCTGTTCTGATGTTGGTTTGGCATTTTGGGTGGGTTTTGGTGTTTTTTTTTTTTTTTGGGGGGGGGGGGTGGGGCGAAGGGAAGTTGGGAGGTTGATGTCATATTTGCAGAAAGAAACATCAGGACTCCTCCCAGGAACTTCTACATAGGGTTTTCATTCAGTAGTGCTACTCTGAATTTGCCAGACCAACAGTCTAAATTGAATTTCATGTAACACTCAAACAGTGATTCATAGTATTAATCTGCATCAAACATTTGAAAAGAATATTTTTGCACCTTTCCAGATTGCACCCTCAACCAATTTGGTTTAATGAGGTGAGTAATATTTGAAATAAAAACAAAATACAAATATTCAAAAATATTTTTATTGAAATATCCTGTCCCAGTCTATGATAGCAACTGAATTAAGTTAATTAAGTTATTCTAGGGCTATTAAGTGTAGTCCCTCTCACCTCTTTAGCCATACACACAAGGACCAGAACTCAGCTGTGGGGAAGCTGCCTTCTGATGGGAAAAAAAAAAAAAAAAAAGGAGAAAAGATTGTTTTGAGATCCCAGTGCCCAATGTCATGACTGTAGTATTACAAGGTGTAGCTTAATTCTTACTTCTGATTTTTGAAGATTTCAGATTTTCTCAAAAAAGCTCATTAAACTTTTGTCGTGGCCAAAGCATTACAATCCCATTGTCAACACAGCTCTGTTCAGATAAAGTATGCTGGTGCTCATTATAGAATTCGGCAACCAGAACAAACATGTTTGTGACTGGGTATAAACACACATATATAGAGCTTTTGTCTTTTAACATGTATATGAACTGTACCACTGAAATATCCACAATATCTACAGCTTTGGACAAAAAAAATAGCTTGTCCTTCAAATTTTTCTGGTCAGAAACAAGTAAAGACGGATTTTTTTCTGTGCAGTTGAACATCTGACTTGTCAGAAGAATTTCTGCTTACTTATTTTCTAAGCTGGAAAGGCTTTTAATTCACCTTAAGTTTTCAGGACCCGAGTAGCATTGAGCAAACTTCACCCAATGTATTCTTCATGCACAGTATGTAAGCATAATAAAAAAGCACAATATACACATTCCTGCTTAGCTTTCATCCCTCTCAATTATTTCTCTTGACCAAATTCTGCCCATGGCTACACATGAACAGAAGAGGATCTAACATAGATCTAGAGCTGTTCTCAATTATCCTAAAGGAGATTCCAATTCCAGTACCAGTCTCAATAATCAACAAAGAAGGACATAATGTTTCATCCTACTAACTAGTTCTTCTTACTTCACAGAGCATATAAAAGGCTCAAATAATGCCTTGCTCTGTCAGACCAATATAAGAATGAGACTCCATTCTCCACAGATAATCCTAAAGTTAGGAATGGCTTTTCCAAATAAAGTGAAGTTATTTTATAGGCACAGAATATTACAGAATGTGTAAAGATAGCATATGACTCATTGGGAAAAGGTTTGCAATGGCTAGACTAGGACAACATCTTAAATATAAGTTTTGCCTCATAAATATCTTCACCTAACTTAAATAATATTATGTATTTCACTATGAACTGCAAAAAAAAAAATGGGGTGGTGATTTTTATTTTTTTTTTCCTTCAACCAAAGGCAGGTTCTCATTTCTCTCTGACTTAATGAAGAAAATCTTTTCCCCCGACTGTTTTCCCTCCAAGAGGCCATCATCCCATTTTCCTCTTTTTTCCCCAAGCAGACTAAAAGTGCAGAGAATGCAAATGGTAGAATAACCTCAAAACTAGTACAGTTCAGGCAAGGATGAACCACAGGATGTGTTCAGCCCAAATGACCTCCTTCAGGGGCCTTTTTCCTTTGGGATGACACAGCACAACACCTAGCCTAGAGATACTACACCACTAGTGCTTCAGAAGAAAGTCATCTAATCATGGTAAATTAGAATTAAACTAATGAGCTACTCCAGAATATCTTTTGCAAATTTTCAGGTAGGTCAAAATTAAATTATTAAGGATGTATTTGTTTAGTGGTACATACTTTTATTAGTGTTACTAGTTTAAATTCCTTAGCACTTCTACTGCAAACTCCCAGAACTAAGTCTAACTTATAGAAATTATCTGCAATGCAGGCAAGATAAGAGGATACAGCTGAGTGTTTTAGAAGCAAACAGACCACTTTGTCAGATGTATAAAATATCTTAGATTACTTTTTTTAAAACCAACCATTGACCATTTTTTTAAAAAAAGAGCCTTTCCTTGTTTTGCTAAGTCTTCTTTGACATCAAAGAAAATGGAAAGTAAGACTTTTTTACTCTCACTTTTCACAGAATCACAGAATCCCGAGGGCTGGAAGGGACCTCAAAAGATCATCTAGTCCAGCCCCCCTGCAAGAGCAGGGTAACCTAGAGTACATCACACAGGAACTTGTCCAGGTGGGCCTTGAATATCTCCAACGTAGGAGACTCCACAACCTCCCTGGGCAACCTGTTCCAGTGCTCTGTCACTCTTACAGTAAAGAAGTTCTTCCTGATGTTAACATGGAACCTCCTATGCTCCAGTTTACACCCATTGCCCCTTGTCCTATCACTGGATATCACTGAAAAAAGCCTAGCTCCATCATCCTGACACCCAGCCTTTACATATTTGTAAACACTGATGAGGTCACCCCTCAGTCTCCTCTTCTCCAAACTAAAGAGACCCAGCTCCCTCAGCCTCTCCTCATAACAGAGGTGTTCCACTCCCTTAATCACCTTTGTGGCTCTGCACTGGACTCTTTCAAGCAATTCCCTGTCCTTCTTGAACTGAGGGGCCCAGAACTGGATGCAATATTCCAGATGCGGCCTCACCAAGGCAGAGTAGAGGGGGAGGAGAACCCCTCTTGCCCTACTAACCACACCCTTTCTAATGCATCCTAGGATGCCATTTGCCTTCTTGGCCACAAGGGTACATTGCTGGCTCATGGTCATCCTCTTATCCACCAGGACCCCCAGGTCCCTTTCCCCTTCACTCCTTTCCAGCAGGTCAACCCCCAGCCTGTACTGGTACATGGGGTTGTTCTTCCCCAGATGCAAGACTCTACACTTGCTCTTGTTGAATTTCATCAAGTTTCTCCCTGCCCAACTCTCCAGCCTGTCCAGGTCTCGCTGAATGGCAACACAGCCTTCTGGTGTGTCAGCCACTCCTCCCAATTTAGTGTCATCAGCGAACTTGCTGAGGGTACACTCAGTTCCCTCATCCAGGTCATTGATGAAAATATTAAACAGCACTGGTCCCAGCACTGACCCCTGAGGGACTCCACTAGTCACAGACCTCCAGCTAGACTCTGTGCCATTGACCACAACTCTCTGCCTTCTTCCTTTCAACCAGTTCTTGATCCACCTCACTACCTGATCATCAAGCCCACACTTTCTTAGCTTATCTATGAGAATGCTGTGGGAGACAGTATCAAATGCCTTACTGAAATCAATCAAATGCCTTACTGAAATCAAGAAAAACCACATCTACCGCTCTACCATCATCCCTCCACCTAGTCACTTCCTCATAGAAGGCTATAAGGTTGGTCAAACATGACTTCCCCTTCATAAAACCATGTTGGCTGTTCTTAATAACCCCCTCATCCTTGGTATGCCTAGAGATGGAGTCAAGAATAAGTTGTTCCATCACCTTTCCAGGGACAGAGATAAGGCTGACAGGTCTATAATTACCCGGGTCCTCCTTCTTGCCTTTCTTATAGACTGGTGTGACATTTGCCATCCTCCAGTCCTCAGGCACCTCTCCCATTTCCCACGATTTACCAAAGATGATGGAGAGTGGCCTAGCAATGACCTCAGCCAGCTCCCTCAGCACCCATGGGTGCATTCCATCCGGACCCATTGATTTATAGATGTCCAGATTGCACAGCTGATCCCTAACCCAATCCTCATCTACCAAAGCAAACTCCTCCTTTGCCCTGACTCATTCTGGGGCTACAGGAATCTGGGGCCCCTGGGGAGTCTGCAGGAGTAAAGACAGAGGCAAAGAAGGCATTCAGCACTTCTGCCTTCTTTGTATCCTCTGTCTCCAGGGCACCCACCTCGTTCAACAGTGGGCCTATATTGCCTCTTGTGTTAGTTTTATTTGCTATGTATTTGAAGAAGCCCTTTCTATTGTCCTTAATCCGACTAACAAGATAAAGTTCCAAGGAGGCCTTAGCTGTCCTGATTGCCTTCCTACATCCTCTAACAACTGCCCTATATTCCTCCCAAGTGCCCAGCCCCTCCTTCCATAATCCATAGATTCTCCTTTTCCACTTGAGTTTGCCCAGCAGCTCCTTGTTTAATCACGCTGGTCTCCTAAATCCCTTACTTGATTTCCTATTCATTGGAATGCTCTGATCCTGAGCTTGGAAGACGTGGTCCTTGAATGCTGACCAACTATCATGAGCCCCTTTACCACCTAGTACCCTTTCCCATGAGACTCCCCTTAGCAGTTGATTGAACAGGCCAAAGTTGGCCCTTCAGAAATCCAGAACTGTGGCCTTGCTAGGTATTCTATTCCTCCCACACAGGATCCTAAGCTCCACCATCTCATGGTCACTGCAGCCAAGGCTGCCACTGACGATCACCACTTCAACCAAACCCTCCTTGCTGGTGAGTACTAAATCTAGCAGCGCTCCTCTCCTAGTTGGTTTGTCCACCATTTGCATTAAGAAGTTATCGTCAATGCACTGGAGGAACCTCCTAGACTGTGAATGATTGGGTGTGTGTGTCTTCCAGCAAATATCAGGGTAGTTAAAATCCCCCATGAGGACTAAGGCATGTAGTCGCAAGACTACTTCCAGTTGCCTGTAGAAAGCCTCATCAACTTATTCGTCCTGATCAGGAGGTCTATAATAGACTCCCACAGCTGTATCACCCGTACCAGCCTGTCCCTTAATTTGTGCTCACAGATATTCCACTTGCTCCTCATCTGCCCCTGGAGAGAACTCAACACATCCTAGTCGTTCTCTCACATAAAGAGCAACTCCACCACCTTGCTTTGCTGACCTATCTTTCCTAAAAAGGACATAGCCATCCATGACAACATTCCAGTCATGTGAGCTGTCCCACCACGTCTCTGTAATTGCCACTAGGTCATAACCTTTAGACCGCACAGACTTCTAACTCCTCCTGTTTATTCCCCATGCTGCGTGCATTGGTGTACAGGCATTTCAGGGAGCAAGCAGAGCACGCTGATGGCACCCTTGGGAGGCAGGAGGCCTTTTGGTCTTCATTAATAGTAGAACAATGCCTCACTAGTTCAGCTACGACCCCCTCGCACTTTGAATCTAACCTGAAGGTCTGTGAGTTAGCTCTGCTAACTCTTGTCCTAGTACCCTTTTTCCCCTGTGGGACAGGGTCTGAACAGCTATCCTTTCCCACAAATGAAACAATAGATTGATAGTCCTCCCTAGTCCGCCATCCTTGAAGCCCTAGCATGTTTCTCTTGGGCTTGTCCCTAACACGCTCAGTTAAATCCCCTCCCCCCTTCATATATAGTTTAAAGCTCTGTCAATAAGCCCTGCTAACCCCTACCCCAAAACCCTTTTCCCCCTCTGGGACTGGTGGATCCCACCTGCCACCAGCAAACCAGGTGTCTCATACAGCAGCCCATGATTGAAAAATCCAAAACCCTGCCTATGGCACCAGTCACGTAGCCATACACTAATCTGCAGAATCTTCCTATTTATCTCTTCACCCTTGCTTGTAACAGGTATAGAGGCAAACACCACTTGCAGTCCAGACCCTTTAACCAGCCGTCCCAGGGCCCTGAAGTCTCTCTTCATTGCCCTTGCCCTCCTTGTAATAATTTCATCACTGCCAACCTGAAAAACCAGCAGCGGATAGTAGTCAGAGGGCTGCACCAGATCAGAGAGTTTCTTTTTAACATCTCTAATTCGAGCCCCAGGGAGGTAGCAGACTTCCCTGTGGGATGGATCCAATCGACAAATGGGCCCTTCTGTTCCTCTCAGAAGGGAGTCACCCACCACACTTACTCTTCTTCTTGGCTGGGGAAGTTCTAAGGTATGGGGGTGAGTGACAAGCCCTAGATGACTCACTAGATAGATGTAGCTCTCCATCTCCATTTACCTGGCCCTCTAGTTCCAAGACCTCATACCTGTTATTCAAGCGCAACTGGGAGGGAGGAAGGGATTGTGAGGGTTTTCGCTTGCCTCTCCGAGGAGGGACCTCCCTCCATACATCCTTGCCCCTTAAGTTCTCTCCTTCTGTCTGATGGTAGGAGGGAAGGGGATCCATCACTTGTTCAACCACTTCCCTCTGCCCCTGCCTTAGGGTGTGGCTCCACCAATCTATTTCACTTTCACATTCCCTGATGGCTCTCAACCTTTCTACCTCCTCCCTCAGTTCAACCACCTGCCTGAGCAGATAATTTATTTGCTCACAGCGAACACAGGCAGTGTCACTGGCTCCCTTCAATACAAGTGTCGGGCTCAGGCATTCACTGCAGCCAGAGACCTGCACGGCCGCATGTCTGCAGGAAGGCTTTTCTGAAAAGATCCTTTATTTCAGTGACTAGATGACACTGGCCAAATCAATTTTAAAACTTTTTTTTTCTTTTTAGTTAGAACTTCTTTTTTTCCTTCATTAACACTAAAATCTAAATTTGTATTTTATGATGTTCAGCACTTTCCATGAAGGTGGTATATACAAATTCTAGCATTTCAAAGAAAAATAGCAATAAATATCACCTTTGAATTTATAGACTGCACAGAAATATAAAAGGTACTTTTTCTCTTTCAGGTGCCACTTGAAGAAACTTATACAAAAGGACGGGCAGATCCTCAAATTGCAGTTGTTCTTGTGTAAAATGGCTCAAAATGTTCACAACTTAAAATTTTAAGACAAACAGAAAGTACACCCTTCTGCATTTCTATTTCTTTTTAAATTACTGGTGATATTATTATAAAGCTCCAAGGAAGATTAATTAACCAGGTATGCGGAAATCCTAATTCCAAGTCTGGGAAAAGGAGAAGCAGCATTGAAAACTAACCTGCTAAATTATATGCTTTTAATCGTAAGCAGTTTAAGAAGCATTTTATGGAATAAAAATTTAAGAAAGAGAGTAAGATAGTAAACTAAAGAATTCACATGTCCTCGCTTAACAAATTTATTCTAGTCACTCTTAATTTTACTGTAATCATAACTAAACCATTAATGCTCTTTCCATTTAGCAAATGAATAAAGCATGCCATTTGTCCCCATTTTTTTAAGGTTTAGTTCAGCCTGGTGAAATATAGCAGCAAAATTTTCACTGGCCAGTGAGAGTAGAATAGAGCCTTTGCCTATGCTGCTATATTAAAAACAAAGTAAGCACTTTTACAATCATGTATTTCAGTGTAGAAAGTACTGATATGTAAGGAAGTTTTCCTGCAAATCAGAATGGGTAGACACTTGCAATAAATACAAGAACTATGCCAAAGACAAGTGCATCCACTGCTGAAAGGAAAGTATGTCAGTAGTTTGACTTAAAATGACATTCAGTGTTACCATGCCAAAACTGGAAAAAAGGGAAAAAAGAGTGGGGTAGGGGAAGAGATTCTGCCAATTATCACATATTAAGCAACCTTGCAAGCAGGGCAAAACCTAGTCTTTTTTACACTGAAAATTACAGTCACAAAAAAGTGGAATTAGGCCTTTTCGTAACAAATAAAAAACTTTCCAAAACCAACCGAGATTTTTACTTATGTTTCACTGCAAAACAAACAACAGGACTAGACAGAGAGATAACTACATTTTATATTCTGCTTCTGGATAGCTCTAAGTTGCATTTTAAGTTCTGGCCCAGAAACTGACTTTACAAAACTGATTTCCTTGACTACTACAGGAGCCTTGCTAAACTTATAGAACCATCTGCTGGTAAAAATAACTCACTATTTTATGCCTAACTAAAAATAATCTTTTATTCCATAGATAGGTATATATTGCACATAACAGCCTACATATAATCTAAAAATGTGGGCTGATAGTCACCTTGGTGTTGGTGGGAAAACAGTTGCCTTATAGAATATTCCACAGTTGTGTGAACAAAATGTATTTTAACATGATTTCTATTCACAGTTTCAGTGAATCATTTCCCTTTTAATTCCCCACACCCAACTATTCATTTATATACAGATGAGCAAAGCACTTTGATGAAAGTAGGTTCCAGAATAGACTAAAACTCCAGAATATGCAAGTTTATTTTTGCAGATAGGAATGATATAAAACAAGGAACCCAAAAGGAAAAAAGCTTTTATAATAGAAGAAGTATTGCTTATTTTAAGCATCCTTTTATCCCTCCCTCCCAAATCAAAACAACCCCAAAGAACCAGACAAGAACATAATTATTGAAATTAATTTAACATAATCTTAGTATGCCCCTGAGAATCTCACACTTAAGAAAATATTCTAAGCTAATGTATACCCTATGCAATTCTACATAAGACAAGCTGTTGCTCCATATAAATCAACAGATTTTTGACCATGGTATAATCACATGGCACCCAAATTATATTACATTTTTATCAGTGCATGCTTCAGTGATACTTCTACCTTCAGTCAAGAATGTTTTATGACTACACAGCATATAAACTAATTCTGCTTACTTTATGTACTACTTCTGTGAAAAACAATTTTCTTTAGCTTGCTGATTCAAAGATAGTCCTTCTCAGGAATACCATATTTAGAGAATATTTAGATGTAGAATGTTTCATCCTTTTAATTAGGTAGCTGTCAGCAATAACATAACAAATTGACTTTAATCAGTAAAAATATAAACACAATTTGCACTGAAGGAAATGGGTTATTGATGAATATGCCCTGGCCCTGGAAGTGTTCAAGGCCAGGTTGGATGGGAATTTGAGCAACCTGGTCTAGCAGAAGGTGTCCCTGCCCACGGCAGGAGGGTTGGAACTAGGTGAGGTTTAAGGTCGCTTCCAACTCACAGCAGTCTATGAATATTGAACAATAAATACATTCCAACTCATTGACTTTTGTGTATGTTCAGTTAGGCTCAAGCCTAGCCACTTTTTCTGGAGCAGATTCATATAATAGAATCATAGAATAGTTAGGGTTGGAAAGGACCTTAAGACCATCTAGTGAAGAAAGGCTAACCTTCTGAAAAAATTATCAAACAAGAAAATTTAGTTTGCATCTTATATACTTCCATGATATATTAACATTAAACCTGCCTCACTTACTAAGTGCAATGATCTATTTCTTCTTTTAGGGATGAAGGTGTCAGGGATGAAATTATGGGGTAATGTTTTGTCCGCATGCATTCCTACATGTATTATGATGTGTATTTTTCACAGGAAAACATTTCATCTAAACATTTCTTGTTTCAATTAAATAAGCCTTACTGCACAAAGAGGGATTTTAGATTTTTATTCAAATAAAAGCAAGAATATCAAAGACCCAACATGTGGAAGTTTTCAGAGTACATCAGTCATTGCATGGCTAATCCCCATTGCCTCAAAGAGTAAGTCTTATAAAGGTTGTATTTATTAATGAGTATTGGGAATGGGGAAAGAAGGTTTATATTTATTAAAAAAATATTGAATCTTTGCTAAAGCAACTAATTCTTACCATTTTTTGATTCTGTTAAGTCTTGGGGCTGCAGTTTCTCTCAAGAAGCACAAGGAGAACAATCTGAAAACAATTTAAAAATAAAAAATGAAAAAAAAGTAATTCCAACTGTTGCAATATTTAATAGGTTGGGGTTTTTTTTTGCCAACGTAACAGTGGGTGAGCCAAGTATAAGCTTCAGTGGGTAAGATTTAAGTTATGCAAATTATTCTAATCACATGTATGCTTATATATCATGTGTCTCTGCACTTCAGTGGTCAGTAGTTTTAAATACAGGACAAAGAAATCCCTGGTATCTGGATTTCCAGAACTCTATGTTATTCTTAGAGCATGGCAGATCTCTGAAAAGCCCTATATGTTAACATGTTAATGGTTAACACACCCAAAAATCAGACAAAAAGACAAAACCCCATCACCCTCTGCTTACTGTAAAGGTGGTCCATTGTTCCCAGGCATACTCCAAAGTATGCTTTTTTGCAATGACAAAACAAGTATAACAGTGTCGGGCTTTCACAATGTAATGGCCCAGTGAGTAGGTATTTCTGGAATGGCAGTGCATTACATAACCTCAGGTTTTCTCTCTCCTTATCCCACACACCCCACTATTTTAAATAGGCAGAAAAGAAACATATTAAAAAAAAAAAGCTGGTTCTTCCTTATTTAAATTATATCTTCAATTACAGCTGTCTTAACTGATCAAATTTATAGCATACCTTTTCATGATTTTTCACATACTTACGAAAACTAAAGTTCTCCCCTACTGATTATACATGTCTTACCTACAGTGTGTACATATGAAATGTGATTAAGTATGAGTCATATGTTTACATACAAATGCGTACATACATATTGTATTTAAAACTGCAATCTCTTATCTATAAATGTACACAGGAAGGTTTGGAAAAAAGCACATAACTTCCCCAAGACACGGTTGTTTTGATTATTTTTTCTTTTTCCTCAAATAAACTACCCAAAATGTAACTGCTGTGCACGCAAAAACGCAAAAGGCTGTTGCAAGAATGACTGCTTTCTAAAAATAAACCCCAGCAGCCTGAGAGGAATCCAGTGTCAGGGCGGAGAAGAGGGAGATTCGTTTTACAACGGGGAAGAAGAGAGATTAAAAACCAATACTAGAGTCTTGCATGCATGCTAAAAAAGTGCATTAGGTTCAGAAATGCATTTTGGTGTTTGTGGAGCGCAAAAGCGAGGAAAAGGAAACCCTTAAAACAAGATGAAACAAAACAACGAAGCAAAAACCCAAAACACTTCTCATCTCCCATTTTATGTGTGCAGAAAAATGCCCAGCCTAGAAATCCATCCTATAAAAGCATAAAAACAACGAGTTAAATACATATGCTGCATGTTTTCCCATCTTCTTTAAGAAAGCTTGTTTTGAAATGTGCACCGAGAGGGAGGAAAGGCAAGCTGCAGCAAAGTCCAGCTAAGTAAGGGCAAAAGAAAATTAAAAGAAACAGAGACAAAGAGAGAGAGAAAAGATTAATAATAATTAAAAAAAAATTGTGTATTGGAATTGCATATACTTACAGATAAAAGCCCCCGCTCCCTGCTCACTTTCTGTCCTTTCTACATGATCTGAAACAAATGTGGATTAAAAAAGGGCAGCATCCTACAGAAGGGAATTTATAGTTGGGGGAGTGGAGAGAGGGTAAGGGGTGTGGGGAAGAATGACTGCACCTCTTCTGAAGTGCAGCCTAGGAGAAAAAAAGAAAAAGGGGTGGGGGTGGCTGGGGGAAAATCTGTCTTCCCCTTCCCTTCTCCTTCTTCTTCTCCTTCCCTTCCCCTTCCCTTTCCCTTTTCCTTTCCCTTCTCCTCTCCTCTCCTCTCCTCTCCTCCCCTCCCCTCCCCTCCCCTCCCCCCCGGCTGGGGTTTGGTTGCCAACTCTGGTTATATTGAACAATGAGCTAATTCTGATGGCAGCTGGCCGGCCGCCAGTTCTCCCCTCTCCCGCCCGTTCCCTCCTCACACATACAAGTTCCCCCCGCCCCCCCGACCGCCGCTGCAGCACCAGACTGCTTAGTCGGCAATAATCCGCAGTCCCGCGTCCCCCGCGCCGTCTGGGAGTCGGGGTAGCTTCCGCGCTCTGCCGGCCAGAGCCGGGGGTAGAAGGGGGCTGAGGTGAGCGACGGGGCGGGCCGCAGCTGTCCCCCCCGCGCAGGCAGCGGTCGACCGCTGAGGGGCGGGGAGCGGGGAGGAGGAAGAAGGGAGGAGAGAACAGGGAACAGCCACATACTGTAATAATAACCCTGCTGCAGCAGCAGCAAAGGGCATCTGAGGAGAAGGGGAGGGAGACGGAGGCGGTCTCCTGTGCCTGCGCTTGCCTGGGAGGGAAGAAAATGGTGGGCGGGGAGGAGGGGGAGCCGCACTATAGGCGGGACAGGGCCTCAGTGGTGAGGGTAGGGGTGGAGTGTCGGCCCCGGGCTAGTTCGCTTTCTAGGCAGGTCCCCGGGCCGCCGAGGAGCGCAGCAGGACCCGGGAGGGAGGGCAGAGCCCTGGAATGCGGGGCGGTGAGATCACGCAGACGGGGCCCGGGCGATATGGGCACACAGGCATTGTGAGGGCACCTCGCCCCATCAGCGGTCCCGGCTCCGACCGCGGAGCACAGGGCGAGGGGTGCAATTAGCCAGAAGCTGTGAACTGTTCAGCTGCATGGACACCGGGGAAATAGGGCAGTGTGGGAGCACTGCTGCTTTGCTGATGCGACAGAGGCTGCTGCCTAGTGGTACTCCCTTAAAATTCTAGGTAGGGTTATATGACCAAAAGAGAAACAAGCGGTAATAAGTAGATTCCCTGATACCTGGAAGCATTATCTCGAATCCTGTGTTCAGTTCTGGGCCCTTCACTGCAAGAGATACGTTGTGCAAGAAAGGTGGTGCAGCCTGTCCAGAGAAGAGCAATGGAGCTGGTGCAGAGCTTGGAGCACCAATGTGGTGGGGAACAGCTGAGGAACTTGGAGTGTTTAGTCTGGAGAAGGCTCAGGGGTGTCATTATTGTGCTCTACAACTACCTGAAAGGAGGTTGTAGTTAGGTGTGGGTCAGTCTCTTCTCCCAAGTAACAAGTGATAGCACAAGAAGGAAACGGCTTCAAGCTGCCCCAGGGGAGGTTTAGATTGGATATTGGGAAATATTTCTTTACAGAGAGGGTCATCAGGCATTGGAACAGACTGCCCAGGGAAGTGGTGGAATCACTGTCCCTGGAAGTGTTCAAAAACTGTATAGATATGAGCCTCAGTTACATGGTTTAGTGGTGGTCTTGGCAGTCCTGGGTAATGGTTGGGCTTGATGGTCTTAAAGGTCTTTTCCAACCGAGTTGATTCTGTGATTCTAGGTATAGGTACCTTACTCAAGGTTGAAATGCCAGAGGTAAGGGTGGTTAAAATGCTATGAAATCATACATGCTGTAGGCTAAAAGGATCATAGGTTGGTTTGGGTTGGAAGGGACCTTAGAGATCATCTAGTTCCAACCTACCAGCCACCGGCAGGGACACCTTCCACTGGTAGCAGAGGATGCTTAGGACATTAAGCATTCTCTCTTAGGCCTAGATTTTGAACAGCTAACGTTGTTTTTCAGATTAGCTTTCATTTAACTCCCCATGAAATTGCATATTTCTATGGTCCACATAGGAATTTCTGTTTGTTGAGTGGAACTGGCCTGCTAGCATGTCTCTGTACCTTCCTGCATGTCTACTGTATCTCTGGGAATGCTTTACAAGCCTGTCAGTTTAAAGGAAAATTTGGCAGCTGGAAGGGAGAATGTAGGCTGTAAGCAGACCCTGTTATTTAAACCCTTGGTAAGCCGCATAGTAATTCTAACTTCAGTGCATTAGAATCAGAACATTAGCCTCAGAAAGTTACTGCTGCTTGTGTCTCTTCCTGTCTGTCTCTTCCACAGGTTGTCACTGGTCAACTGATAGGAGTGAAGCAAGTTAGAGGTTATACATTTAAACTTTACCTTGAGATAGCGATACTTTTACTGAATAACAAATACTGGCCCAGTGGAGGTAGCAGCCCTTCACATATGCTCCAGTAAGAGTAATGTTTTCCCTTTGGCTTAAGTGTATGTTCTAACCTGGGGAAAATGTGTCCTAGCTGGTAAATCAGTTGTAGAGATTTTGCACTGGGGAATTAAACTAGATACGAAAGGCATAATTGTGGGATGTGAAAGCTTGCATTAATGAAGCCTCTAAGAACCTGAAATGGGCAATGCTGTCATCCAGCCTTGAGGGGACAGGCAAAGATTTTAGGGAACTTTGGCAGAATGATGGCAGCACTAAATTGCAGTAACAATTAAAGCTTTATATTCTTACCAGGGTATTATGATTAGAATGGCACAAAGTTTCTACAAGCAGAATCCATAAAGTACAACATGTAAGTAGTATAATATGGAATTTATAATATTACTCAAAATTTCTCATCACATAGATTCTTCCTTAACCCATGACTTCTAATCACCCAGACCCTCTGCAGATAGGGTCAGATCTTAATGTATGGTTTGCAGTATCAGTATAGTAATCATATTCCAGACTCCAAAAAACATAAAAGAATACTCATCACTCAGTCCTCAGAGGAAGCAGAGGACGCTGGCCATGGGGAGGTCACAGCTTTCATTTTTTTCCTAATGACTTGGTTTCTTACCCTAGGTAAGCAACCTGATTTGCTGTGCTGTTTGTGCTTGACTGTATCTGGAAAGTCCTACCTGGTTGTTGCGTGTGACAAGCTAAGTTACTAAAATCTATTCAGAGTCTGCACTTTCTTGTTTGTCTGTAGTGTCCTGAATTTGATTTTCCTTAGCTAGCTGCTGTTTGCAGCACTAACGGAAACCAGGAAATTAAGGTTTTGCTGGTAAGATGAATAAGAGGGCAAAAGCCTGAAGGGGAGAAGGAGGCAATCCAGCTCCACTCACTGGGACAATGAGGTGCAAACCAAGAAATGTTAAGAACCAGTTCAAGCAACCTGTTAAGATTGAACTGAAAATAACTCTGAAAAACACCTTACTGAAATTAGTAGTCAATAAATATAACAAAAAAAAAAAATTTTTAGTATGTCTTTGTAAAGTGGTAAGGAGCATTGGGATGCTGAGAAAATAGCATCCAGAGATGCTATTGAGAGATATGAGAAAAAAAACGGCCTAAGGGAAAATAGTACCCTTTTGAAAATGCTACATTGTGAGGAATTCAAAATCTTTTTTCCATCTGCAACTGGAACATACAGCCTTCTCTCTTTCAGTCTCTGATCACTCATATAAAATTTCATTATTACAAACATAGTATTCTGGTGAATTGTCCTGTTCTCTTCAGGAAACAGATTTAGCCCCAAGACAGTTTTTCTTCTGCAGTCAGTTGTAGAGGGGGAGGAAAAGTTTGTTCCTTTTGCTATATCTCATCTATAATGATTTCCTTTGATTCTTTTTGTCTTTATTTCCCTCTTTGGCCTGACTTATAAACCCTAAAGTGGATAAAGCACTGAGCTACAAAGCATTGTGATTATACAAGTAGCCTAAAAGAGGCTTGCGAAGCAGACAGGGCAGAACAGGCCCTTACAGCTGACAGGAAGGTAAAAGCAGCAGAACAAAGATTTACTTTTAATAAACCAGCAGCTGGGAAAGTCCATAGCTTGCAGTCAATAGACATAAAAGAGTTACAAGAGAATCCTCTGAAATTGTCCTTCCCAGTTCTGACAGGGAGCAAAGAAGCTGTTTCCTACACTGTTGGACACAATTCCCACTCTTTTTCTTATCTCCATCCTTCTGCCATCCAATTCCAACACTGTGCACAACACATGAGTCTAACAAGACTCTGGTCTGGAAATGGGTTGGATTCAAGCCTGATGGAGGTAGTGCAGAGAGCTGCCTGGTCACATAATAAATTGGTTGTGGATTGCCTGGAGCACCTGAAATGAGAAGGTGGTTGCAAGGCACACGGATGCTATGTGGTTTGGCAACTGGATCCAGGTCACAGGCAACTTATTGTAAAACCATCCAAAACCCCAAAATCAGTTATATTTGTTTACAGCTTTTGTGAACGTATAGATTCCATTAATGGAAGCACTGCGCCACTGCAGTCCTTTCATGGGTATATCCTAAAATCACCACACAGCACCACAAAGTATCATGTAGGCATAAAGATACAGCATATAATAACAGCTTTCCTTTCCTGCAAATTCTTCTGCTTCTTGCTCTGTTCCTACTTTTAAGTGCTATTCATCAGTAAATTAATTCAAGGAAGAAAGTGGGTAATAACATTCCTGAATAAAAATCTTAAACAGATTTTCATAGCATTAAGTGGGGCAATGTAGATTATAAACCAGGTATAAGAAAGTATGTGTGATGTTTTTGTGGCAGCTAGATTGAAGTTAGAGGGAAAGATTATTCATTATCCGATTTTTTAAGAAGACATAAACTGCAGATTCTACTTCCAGTTTGGTGTTCTGGGGCTGGATTCAGAGGGTTTCTTTTTCCAGTATATCTCCAAATCTATGAGAATTTTGTTTTTATTTATTTTTATTACCAAACTATATGAGCTAAGCATACATAACTGATGAAACCACGTTATCTGGAAGGTTTCCAGTTAAGATTAGTTTGTCATTAAATAAACCAGATGTTAAGGATTTTTTTACAGATCTTCAACAGAAGACAGCTTGGATGGAAGAATTACACATCAGCTGCTGTGAGAATATGCTCACTTTTAATAAAATGAAGCTCCTCATGCTATCAGAATGAGTTATTGCTTCACCTGTTGCACTTCCTCTGCAATAATGACTGACACTGAACACTCAACTGGAAGATGAAAAATACACAGAATATTTCGAAAATATACCAGAGGAAGGAAAATCGTGGCAAAGTCCCTACAATTATGTTAGTCCCCTTGAGTTCAGTGAAGCTATCTACACGTATACAGTTAAGTACCCTGCTAAGGTTAAGCATATGAAAGTTAAAGTGAAATTCTAGATCCACTAAAATTCTAGGGTATTTTGCTATGGAGTGAGAGAAAGTGATGTTTTTTTTTCTCCGTAGACAAGACAGGAAAAGAATTTGAAAATATTAAAGAGAAAGCAGTATGATTTGATCATGATTTGTGGCTACAGAGAGAAAAAAAAAAGTGAAAATGGAGCTAGTTTCAGCCTTGAGACATAGTGAAGTAAGCAGGGCTCCTAAAGCAACAGCAAGTGACCAACAAAGAGCAGCTATAGGAGGAAATTAAAAGATTCTGGTACTGACTGTGTTAATTTCATTTCAGTTAATAGCAATTCATGATTTCCAGCTTTATAGTCCTGCACTCTGAAAACAGCAGCCACAGTATCAGTACTGGCCTGTGCCTTCAGGTAAAGTCCTGCTTCTCTTTTGGAGCACAAGGAGCAGAAAAAGTGGCTACAGTGGCTTGCTTGCCTGGCATTCTTTCCCTGTGTATGCTCTTCCCAGATCCTAATTCAGGGGTTGTCCCTGGAAACATATGGTCTTTGTGGTCCAGTTAACTCCATCAAGCCCCAGTCATGTTTAAATCACAGCAGCTGACAGACTGCCTTTTAAAAATTGGGGCTGTTTGGGCTGTATGAAAAAAAAAAGACCCACAATGCAGAAATGGACAGTTATCTAAATCAGTGAATCATGAAACAAAACCTAGAACCTGTTGGCCTGCATAATTTATCTTTTCAGAGCGTATGCAATTTACTTCTGTGACACTTTGATTTACTTGCTATGAACTGCATTCATACAAATGTTGGTACCAAAATACTAAACGCTGATAGATCAAAAGGCATTCGTGGCCAATGGATTAAATTTTGCAGAAATTTAGCATACCAATAAGGATTGCTTAACAAAATGTTTAGAACTTGTTTTGAGCTCAACCTTGTGTTTTCCTGCAAAATCAACAAGTCCTCCAGTTGTACAACCGGAGTGCCAGAATATTCAAACCAGTATCTACATGTAGGAAACACAGAATCTCCTGAGTTCAAAAGAAGATTTCGAGGTGTCTTTCAGGTGTCACTCTCAAGCATGGGGCTTTATTTGTTGTATGACATTGCCATTTAGTGTCTGAATTTTAAAGACACCATTAACCAAAGTTCTGTGAATATGCATGACATATACTTCATTGGCAAATTTTCTTGTAAGGAAAATATTATATCCTACTTAAGACAGAAAGATGGAGCAACTTGGAAAATAATTTGCATCTTGGGTTTGACTCATTGCATACTCAGGTGCTTTAGTGTGGAAAGCATCATCAAAACATAAAATTCTGAATGAGTGACCAGGAAGTGCTAGTTCTGCCAGCTAGGAAAGAGAATTAGTGTGTCCTCCCTGGAAAGAGAGATGGAGAGCAGACAGGGGACACAACAGAGAAAGTCTTAAACATTATCAAACTTCAGAAGAAAAGTTAAAATGCATATCACAGGATTTGTTGTTGCCAACCATTCAAAGCAGGCTGCGGTTTTAATGGTATGTGTGTGTACTTCATTCCAACCAACATGAGACATTTCCTAACATACAGTAACACTCCATGAATGTCATTCTGATATATATAGTTGCAATGTTGTCATACTCTCATTGTTTAAGAGACACTCTCACCTCTAAAATAGCATTTATTCACACTAGTTACTCAGAAGACAGTATGTTAAATGCTGTTCCAAATAATGGTTCAAGAATTAAGCCCTTCTGTTGAAGTCAGTTAAACAAACACAGTATGCTTAATTTAAATGCATGAGAATTCATATAATTAAAAAAACACCTATGGTTTCTCTACTATGGGCCATGCTTTCAATTATCCTCAGAAATTTAGTCAGAACCTGAAAGATTAACTTAGTCAACACTTGATGAGTTTAAGACCATCTTAAGTTTAGCTATAAAACCGAATTTAAGATTAATTTGACTAGAATACAAAATCAGAGGATCGATTGTTTCAAGTTCACCAATTCTTGAAAAGCAGGATTAGAAGATAGGAGTTTGATTTGAATCCATTCTAGCAGTTTGTTTCCAGACTTCTGGATTTTTATTTTTCTTACTACAACGGAAGTAAACACATTCAATCAAGCAAATTTGATTCTAGATTAAGTACAAAAAGACTGCCAATCAAGCTGACTGTTTCAATGATGTAGGCATACTACATTACAATAAAAACATATTAAAAACAGTTAAATATCCCTGAAATTTCTGCACCCAGACCTGGAAAGCAGGGTCTATATAAGTTATCATAAAAGGAAACACAGTTTGGGTCAAACACAAACATAAATATTTGTGTTTGGGAAATATATAAGGGGGAAAAAAAAAATCAGCCTATTTACCTAAATGTGCTTAGGGAATAAGTGAAATTGCTACATCTCAGGACCCCTTAAATCCTGCATTATAGGCCATAACATTTCCTTTAGAGTGTTTCAGGACTTGTATCAAGGAAATGTGAAGCTGTGGAGGTGATGAGTATGGGATTAATCAATTTTTTTGGGGCTAGCTTCGTATGCTTAAAACCAAAAATTAGATTTTCTCTCTGATCATAATGAGTTATAAATTCCTCATTTCAGAAAGAGATGGTCAGAATTTGATTGCCTTTATGCTATCTATCACAAACTATGTTATTGTTTACTTTTTTCCTCTTTCAAATGCCTGCAGGATGTATCTGAAACTTTACTTAAAGCTATATTGTTTTACTTTGCAAAAGTCATGACTTTATTCATTTTTAAGAGTATAAGCTTCAGTCCATTATTCTTCATCTAGTAATTCTTTTTTTTTTTCCTTGTATTTTTCAATAGTAACCAAGAACCAGGCAGTAAAATATTTAAGTTAGAAGAAGGTGGAAGATAAAAGACCCCTTTTCTTTTCTTGTACATGTGTTATGTTCCCCACCCACCTGCTTTGCCACTGTCAGAGACAGTATGGGGTTAAATGGACTTTGGATCTGAGACCAGAAAACTGCAATCACTCTTTCATTCTTAATGTTATAACATAGCGGTAAAACTACAATATGCTGCTGCCTCCAATCTACTGGTTTACTTTTTAACTGCACAGTATTTTTATCAGGACAGTCATGGTTAGTTCTTCTTAAAACCAGCACTTTCCCCTCAAACAACTGCAACTGAAATATTTAAACCATGTGCAAGAGATGAAGGACTTGTTGCAGAAGATTGTTGTATGCCTAGGCTGCTGCACATCCAGAGTGTAGTCACCTCTGCAGATGACAATGGTGACTTGCTATTAAGAAGTTAAGCATTTCAAGTAGCTTTTGGTGGAAGCTTTCTTGGTTTGTGCCTGACAGTGCTTAAAAAGAGCTTTATTCATGATTGTTCTTTTGGTCAATTACATAAAGCTGTTCCAGAAGCAAACTTAAACTCTGATGAGTGCTCAAAGCTGTTATTTACAGCTATCCCAAATATCCTCCTCCCCAGAAAAATAAAAAAATTGCACCTAAAAGAAACCCAACCAAACAAAAAAAAAATCAACAAACAAAACAAAACAGGACACTTTATGAGAAAGTTTAGGGTGGAAATGCAGAAGAACAGCCTCAGAGCTGTGAAGCATTTAACAAGCAATAGGAAAGGTTCCAGTTAAATGCTGGATGTTAGTGATGTTCAGTTTCCTCCTTTGGCCCTACTCAGTCATGCATACATAGCATGTCTGACAAGGGTCCTGTCTTTGTGAACACTCTGTGTTTGTATCACTTGCAAAAACACATACCCAGAGCTAAACCCTCTCCAGCAGCAACGGTGAAGGGTTCCAGAAGTCTGAGTGTAATTTTTGTGAAGAGCAAATAAGAAACACATTGGAGGAACTATAAGCCCTTTCAAAAATAAAAACTTTAAAAATACCAGACTTCCTCCCAAATTAAAAACATATGTCCTTTCAAAGTACTAAAACTCAAAATTGTCTTGTCAAATTAATTTCCAACCTTTCTTGGTGAAATGCATCTTGGGTCAGAAGTGAATTGTTTCTTATTTCCATGAGAAACCAAGAACAAGGGAGTTTTTTAAAAGGTGATGTGGTTAACATCAGGCTTGTAATGAAAAATAATTATTATTCTCTGCTAAGATGCTGACTGCAGAATTTTCAGTCCAGCTGTGGACTCCACAAAGCTGTGCTTCCCTTCAGTTTTGTGGTTTTTAACTGGCTACTGTTAATAATAATTTATATTTTAAAAAATGGAGGCATAGAGATGCGAGCTGACAAAGAAGAGTGACAGTGTTTTGTGGTGGATTTTTCTGTGGTGTCCAGAGGCTCTTTCTTGGTTCCTGTGCTGCTGCTGAAGGGACACGGGGACTTGACACAGTGGAGAAAAGCCAGAGGCGAGGGGCATGACTGTCAGCAGCCTCTCCTTGCAGCACTGTGTAGAGCAGGACAAACTCCTCTGCTAAGCAGCCAACATAGGAACAGCTGATTAGACTGTAAAGCAATTTTCTCAATTGAAGTAACCAGTGGAAATAACAATGGGAGGGTCTGAAGTTACACACCTACAAAGTTACTTGATTTGTAAAGGCAATGAACATACCATCCTGCTTCATTAAAAGCTATGTTTTTTTCTGTCTTTGAAAACTGATGCACATCTTGACCTAGTTGGGCCCAGTGAAGGATTTAAGTTCCTGATTCTAATTAGCAGTTCCATACTTTGTGCATTTCTAAAGCAGACATTACTGACACTGATGTCAAGGTCTATTTATACTGCCAAAGAAGTAAACTGTTGCCTTGCATATGGTAGCTTGATAAAGTTGTTTGACTCAGACTACAAGTTTGGCTGATAAAGCAAATAAAGTTGATGCACTGACTTCTGTTTGGCATTTGACTTGGTGCTCATAAAGTTTTGATTAAAAACTAAGAGAAATGCAAAATCCACATGGCCTACACAAAACCCCAGCTAACTACTAGCAATCAAAATGTAACTGTGCACAAATAAATGGGTATGTACCGAAACGTGATGTGGCTGTTGGCCTTTCGCAGCTTAACATGAATCATAGATTTTTCTATCTAGAACTAGAAGACATGCTATTAACATTTGCAGGGAGTGGTGTATAAATGCAGGGAAGCATGTGCCAAGCAGAATCCTGCACCTCGTCATTCCCCTAGTGTTATACCTCTAATTGACAAAGAGATACAGGATTAAGCCACTTTGATGACAGTCAGTGCTCTGTCCTGTGGAGACAGTGTTCTCACAGGAGAATGGATATTTGGTCCATGAACTCTGAATAACTCTGAAAGGTACAGCAAGGCCATGAGAGGCCCGAGGAAGCTTAAGCAAGCAAGATAAGAAGCTGGAATTCACTGAGTTTTGAGAACTGTGTACTGTTGGCAAGCTTTCGAGGTCAAGTTCTCACACCTGTGCTTAACCAATTATATGTTAGTCACTAAGGGTGTTCAAGACAAGTATCCAATCATGATATGCCAAATTGCTGTAGGTGTTTGTAAGCAATAGTATATAAGGAGTTGATGCTTTGCAATAAATGGCTTTTTGTCTGATCATACTGATCTCTGACTGAGTCCATACCATGGTGCTATCCAAACCTTAGTAAGAAGAGTCTCAAGGAAGATGCTGGTATCTGAGCTACTGGAAGGTACTCTTTTTAAATATTAGTGTGGGTGGATGCAAGAGACAGAGGGCTCAGCTGCTGACAGATCTGGGTTACACTGACAAGCTCACCATCTACTCTTACAATAACTGCTGGAAGCAGAAAACTTGCTGTACAACTGACCAAGGTGACGGTGGTGGGATTGCCAAATTCACCATGTCTGCCAGAATACAGCAAGTGCTGAAGGAAAGAGAAAGCAGCTTTCCAATAGGCCGTCTTGTCACGCTGATGAGGCGAATGCAAGGAGTGAGGAAAGAAGCATCATACATTTCTTTTTACTGGGAAGGCCACTCTCCAATAAGGCCACTCTCCTGACCAGCTAATCAAACACAGTCCCAGCATCTAATGGGCAAGTTGCTATAGTCCAGGAACATAGTTAAGAATGTAAATGTGGCACTACCTCAGTCAAGTCCTACAGCCTGTGTAATATAAGAAGTTCAGATAGTTGATTATAATAGCTCTTTCTGTTGCTATTATATTTCCTTTAAATCAAGTATTTGGGCTAGCATTTATTGATTTTAGGACCTTGAACCTTGGAATGCCATATGTAATATTGAAGAATCCACTTTATAACTTAACACTGAGCTAGGTATTTAATGAGGACCCTGTCATATCTTTTTGCTACTTGCTGATTTTTGTTTGCTCCCCTTCTGATTTAAAATATGTCCTCTGGCTGTCAGAAAAAAAAAAATAGAAAAATTATCTGATATGTTCTTTATTGTCACCACTTCCCTGAGCAGCCTGTTCTAATGCCTGACTACCCTTTCAGTGAAGAAATTTTTCCTAATATCAGATCTAAAAGTCTCCTGGTACAATTTAAATGTCTTGTCCTATCACTTGCTACTTGGGAGAAGAGACCGACCCCCACCTCACTACAACCTCCCTACAATCTCCTTTCAGGTAGTTGTAGAGAGTGGTAAGATCCCCCCTGAGTCATTCCTCATTAGGCTTTTACTCCAGGCCCTTCATCAGCTCCATTGCCCTTTTCTGGACCCACTCCAGCACCTCAATGTCTGTCCCTCTTGTAGTGAGGGGCCTAGAACTGAATTCAGGATTTGAGGTGCAGCCAAGTACAGGGGGATGATCACTGCCCTGGCCCAGCTGGCCATACTATTGCTGATGCAGACCAGGATGCTGTTGGCCTTCCTGGCTACCTGGGCACAAGCTGGCTTGTGTTCAGCTCTTTTGATCAGCACCCCAGATCCTTTTCCAGCCAGTAGCTTTCCATCCACTCTTCCTCCAGCCTGTAGCATTGAATGTGGTTGTTGTGTCGCAAGTGCAGGACCCAGCAGACCTGGCATTTTACCTTGTTGAACCTTATACCATTGGCCACAGTCCATCAATCCAGGCTGTCCAAATCCCTCTGCAAAGCGTTCCTACCCTCAGACAGATCAACACTCCCACCCAACTTGGTGTTATCTGCAAATTTACTGAGGGTGCACCCAATCCCTCATCCAGATTGTCAGTGAAGATATTAAACAACACTAGCCCAAACACTGAGCCCTGGGGGACACCATTAATAACCAGTCACCACATAGATGTAACACCATTCACCCCTACTCTCTGGGCTCTTCCATCCAGTATTTTTTTACTCAGCAAAGAATACACCTATGCAGGCCATGAACAAATTCTCCATGTTTGTATCTAAGGCCAAAGTGCCAGATTTTAAAGAAAATTTTATGATTGGGGTTAAAAAGAGTGAAATTGAAAGGCAAGGAGGATGAAGAAAGAGAAAGAATTAAAAATAAACCAAGCAGTGAAGTCTGGTATTTTACCATAGGTTATGGAAGTCTTCAGTGTATCACACTTCTTGAATCTAGCCAAACTATCATCCAAAACAAGGTTAACAGCTGAGTGTGAAAGACTTGATGGACCAGCTTAGTTCATAATTGATATTCTTTCACACAGTCATTGCAATCAGAAGTATCTGGCATTCTCAGTTTCTGGCACAGTAAGAAGGTGTTGGACTAAAAAGCAATGCAGACAAATTGAGAAAGTCCCTTCAGGTCAGTGGTGTGGCACTTTGTCAGCTGTATGGAGGGACATGTATAATACGTGCCTTTTGCTTTCATATTGTCTCCTTTCACTTTTTAATATTTGTTTTATGTAAGTGTTTAAATAAGTATCCATCACTGTCCATGTTCTGCTGCTTGATCCTAGGCTGAAATCATAATTCTGAATTTACATCATCATATTCTGTTGCCCTGGAAATGACTGACGACAAAGTTCAGACTTCATACTACCCCACAACAGCAGTTTAAAGATAGATTTTATAGACTAAAATCACATTTTCGGTGTTTAACAATCATGCTTTTCTCCACTAAACATCTTTAGAATAACAAGAAAAATAGTGTGTAAAGTCATAAATTCATAAATTCATAAGGAGCATTCAGACTTAAATTATCATTTAGTTTAAGGTCCCAAGTTAAAAAGTGAGTTGCAATCATCTGTGCATTTTCTAAGTTCAGCTTGAAAGTAGTAACAGTATAGTTACAGTTTTTTTGAAAGTCAGGTTCTTTCTATGATTGCTGAGAGATTCTGTGTAGTAGTTTTCAAAGTCAGTTGGCAAAACTGTATTTGAAAAAAAAACAAAACTCCAAAACATTTTGATTTGATACATTCTACATCTAATAAGATAAAGTGTGGAAAAAATCTTAATATTTTAATTTTTAAACAAACTAACCTAACTCTTACATTTCCATCTGATTTTTTCCTTGCAGGTTTTAACTGTATATGGTAAGACATCACAAGAACATGTTTTTTTCCAGAATACATTGCAGTTCATACTGATTAAGTACATACAGACTAATTCATCACAGATTTGCACCCCTCATATTCCACATTTAATCTGGAATTAGTTCTATGGTTAGGGAAAAGGTACTGGGAGTTTTGGCCTATGGTACTTTCATTGTGGTGACACTCTTGTCTGAGAGCTTACTGCAGCATCAACAGAACTCAGTGGGGCTTTCAATAAAGCCCTTAGTCTCATCTTCAGCAAAACAATTCCAGGTCTCTGCTTTCCAACTGCCTGAGAATGACAAGTGCTGAGCTGCAAAATACTTTGCTCAAATTCACCTCATATAAAATGGAAGACATGCAACCTGATAGGCAGAATGATGTAAATCTGCTCAACTAATGATGTTAGTCTCATCCCAGTGGTTTGCAGACCCAGGATTTTACAGTAATAATAACTATAGCTTGGATTCAAAGGTAACCATGGTGACTAAATTATTCAATGTATTTATGAGCCAAGAGACAGCCTTATCCCAAAATTGTCACCTTAATGCACTTCTGTAGCATTGTCTTATTGGACTGCAATGTATTTTGCCATCAATTAGGTTTGGGAAAGAACTGAAGGCTTCAGACAGTGTTTACTGCGGCAGCTCACCTCTGGCCTGGAGTGGACTTATGGCTTTCCCCAGTTCTTATATTCAGTGGCCTATAAGTTTTGGCAAGACGAGAATTTCTAAAAGTTTGATTCCTTCAGAAAATTTTCCTTATCTCTGTGTTTCTTGCCTGTGGGATGATGACCAAAGTGTGTTTGCTTTTTTTCTGGTCAAAGAGAAATATTCAAAGGTAGATTGTGTGTATGTTCACAACAGAATGATCATGCTGTGCAAACTGCTTTACTTCATATCTGAATGGCACCAACATAATGTGTCCGCCAGGGCATGGTGTGAGGCCATGTGAGTAATAAAACATTTCTCTTACCAGCCTGGCAGGGAGAGGGGATCAGTTTTCTGGTAGCAGGTGGTTCTTTCATAGCTGTGAAGTTATGGCTTATTTTTATATTGGATCACATAATTGCAAAATAATTCAGACTGGAAAGGACCTAAGGAGGTCTCTAGTCCATCCTGGTGCTCCAAACAGTGTCAGTGTCTGAAATCAGACAGGATCATCCAAGGGCCTTCTCCAGTCAGGGCTCAAAATTCTCTGAAGACAAACACTGCACAGCCTCTTTGGATGAGCTCTGCCACTGCCTCACTGTCCTGCTGGAGAGAAGTTTTTCTCCAATCCAGTATGAACCATGTATTTCAGCTCATGTATGTTGTCTCTCATCCTTTTCACATATACCACTGCGAAGAACCTGGCTCCATCTAATTTGATTGTTTACTCAGCCAGAAAACAATCATATACGTTCTATAATGGACAAAGGAAACCAGCAGTGTCGGAATCAGAATTCCAGTGTGCCAGCAGCAGTGGAACTCACACTGTTATCAGCCAGTCAATGAAAAGATATTTTGTCAAGCAATATTACAGCATGCCATAGATTTTATTACTGAGCTCATCCTAACTCAAACTATCTGAAGCTTATGTGATCTGTAAGCTTCTGAAGCATTTTTAGTCAACTTGAGGACTTCCAGTCTTTTGTATTGCTCCAGCACTGAAGTTCAACTCAAAACTGTCACACTGCAGAAGAGTCAGACACTAGTTTTAATGTCAGAAGAGAGAAATTATCTTTTTGGAGCTTCTATAGATAAAAAATAAAATAATCAGTTCAGGTATAATAATCATGTCCAGGTTTGAGCAGTAGCAGTCATTTTTCTCCTTCTTGGTAGCTGGTGCAGTGCCGTGTTTTGACTTTCGGGCTGGGAACAGTTGCTGATAGCAAGTATGTTTTGAGTTACTGCTCAAATGTTTGGTTTGTCCAAGGCCTTTTCTGAGCTCATGCTCTGCCAGGGAGGAGGGAGGCCGGGAGGAAGGAGAGACAGGACACCTGACACAGGCTAGCCAAAGAGGTATTCCATACCATAGCATGTCATACCCAGGATGTAACGGGAAGAGACCCGGAAGGGCTGGAGGCTCTGGGGGGATGGAGGAGGTATCGGTCAGTGCTCAGTCGGGCAGGGTGGGGTGAGTTATGGGTCGGTGGCTGGTGAGGTGTTGTATTCTCTTCATTTGTTATTGGCTTTATCATTATTATTTGTAGTAGTAGTAATGGCAGTAGTGATTTGTGTTATGCCTTAGCTATTAAACTGTGCTTGTCTCAATCCGTGGGGGCTACATTCTTTGGATTCTCCTTCCTAACTCTCCGGTAGTTGGGGGAGCAAGGGGGGGAGTGAGTGAACGAGCTGTGTGGACTTGGTTTAAACCACGAGAATGCTAGAACCATAGTTAACCACAACACATAGCATGAGCCATCTCTAAGCAAGTGGAAGAGAAAAATGATTTTCAGAGTTGTTTCTACAGATTAAATAGTTTTTTTGGAAAAGCTCACTGTTGTGACTCCTCCAAAGAGCAAGCAGCTCCTAATGGGACAGCTCACCTTCAAAATGAGACAATATTGGAGATCAAGGTTGCAGAGGCAGAGAGGAGGAGGCAGGAGTCATCTGCATCAGAGGAATGCGTTTTCACTTCCTTGGAGAAGTGCTGCAAATGGCAAGCTGGAGAAGATAAAAGCAGATGTGCTAAGAATCAACACCAGTTTCCGGAACAACCTCTCCCACAGAAGTCTGGGAGCAAAGGATATCACCAACATTTAATACAGAATTCGATACATTTCTGAAAGAGATTATATATTGTGATACCTGTCACACCAAAAGACTAGACTCAATAATCCTGGAGGATCATTTCTCTGCTATTTTCTTCTGCTCCTCCTTCCCTCAATTTCTGTTTTCACTCCTCATCTTAAAATTTTCAGGAAACTGGAACACTGATTATTTCTACATTTCTTCTTATGAACTGACAGAAATGTTTAATGGCAGGATGCAAAACCAAAAGAGAGTGGGAAAGCATCCTGAAAATTGGAAGGATGCTGGAGATGTTTACTTGTTATTTCTTAGACATTCAGTATTACATCCTGCCTTCCTTCCAGAACTGAAAGAGAAGTTTTTCACGACGTATCAGTCTCCACAAATATATCTTGTTTGGCCTTTCCAGAATGAAAAAAGAGGGGCAGGGGAAGCCTCATACGTTGTATTCAAATGGCCAAGAGGTGGTGGTGAACAGGAAGCAGAATACATTTCCAGCTGCCAACTGGAGTAAAGGACAAAAATTACACATTGAAGAGCCTTTCCAAGACAAGTCAATGAAAGATGTTTTCCTGAGTTCAGCAGTGGCAGTAATTTTTTTCTCCTTCTTAGCTGGCGCAGTGCTGTGTTTTTGACTTTTGGCCTGTGAACAGCGCTGATAACACATGTACCAACCCACATCTCAGCTATTAACAAAAGGCGTCCTACTGCTCGAGAGAGAAGATATAGAAGGTATATGCCATGAGCCACCCTATGGTTTTACCTGTGGGATCATGGAGAAGACATGAGGAAGTGGAATGGAAAACCTACCTCAGTTCTGGAGGAACTGGTGTGTGAATTGAAGAGGTGAACAAAGGTCAAGGATGATCATCCCATGAAAGCTGTGGCTTCAGACTCTGACGAGCAGGTTCCAGATGGAGTGGAAGAGCTGATTTTAGTCCAACTCCTGTGATAAAGAAAACTAATCCCAGCCTACAAGACCTAACTGACCAATATTGTGATCACTATTGAGGGGTCCTCCCTCAGCCAGGTGGTGGTGAGGGATAATTATATTTACCGGACTGTGCAGATCAGACGGCCTGGCACATCAGTCCCACAGAAGCATAAGGCTCTAGTAGATACTGGTGCACAGTGTACCCTGATGACATCAAGCTATCAAGGGGTGGAAGGCATTTGTATTTCTGGAGTGACAGGAGGATCCCAAGAGTTGACTTACTAGAGGCTGAAATCAGCAAGACTGGGAGGAAATGGCAAAGCACCCCATTGTGACTGGTCCAGAGGTTCCATGCATCCTTGGCATAGACCAAAAGGATACTGATGGGCTTTTGGTCTTGCTGCTCTGGAGGACAGGAAATTGAGCAGCTGTCCACCTTGCCTGGTCTCTCAGAGGATCCTTCTGCTGTGGGGTTGCTGACCATTACGTTGAAAAACAACAAGTGCAATCAAGACCACAACAGTGCACTGGCGGCAATATCACACCAACCGAGACTCCCTGATTCCCATTCATAAGCTGATCTGTAGACGGGATTGCCAAGGAGTGATCAGTAGGACCTGCTCACCCTTTAACAGCCTCATATGGCCATGTGCGAAAGTCTAATGGAGAGTGGAGACTAACAGGAGGACTATTGTGGCCTGAATGAAGTCACACCACCATTGAGTGCTGCCGTACCGGACATGCTAGAGCTTCAGTATAAATTAGAGTCAGAGGCAGCCAAGTGGTATGCCACGATTGATACTGCCAGTGCATTTTTCTCAATTCCTTTGGCAGAAGAATGCAGGTCAAGTTTGCTTTTACTTGGAGGGGCGTTCAGTACACTTGGAACCGAGTGCCCCAGGAGTGGAAACACAGCCCTACCATCTGCCATGGAACTGATCCAGACTGTACTGGAACAGTGGCAAGCTCCAGAACATCTGCAGTACATTGATGGACATTATTGTGTGGGGTGATGCAGCAGAAGAAGTCTTTGAGAAAGGGAGGAAAATAATCCAAATCTTGCTGAAAGCTGGTTTTGCCATAAAACAGAGTAAGGTCAAGGAACCTGCACAGGAGATTCAATTCTGGGAATAAAATGGCAAGATGGGCATTGCTAGATTCTCACAGATGTGATCAACAAGATAACAGCAATGCCTCCACCAACTAATAAGAAAGAAAACACAAGCTTTCCTGGGTGCCGTGGGGTTCTGGAGAATGTACATCCCAAATTACAGTTTGATTGTAAGCAGTCTCTGTCCTGTGACCAGGAAGGAGAATGTTTTGAAATGGGGCCATGAGCAACGACAAGTCGTTGTGCAAATTAAACAAGAGACAGTTCATGCAGTAGCGCTTGGACCAGTCCGGAGTGGGCCAGATGTAAAAAATGTGCTCTGCACCACAGCTGGGGAGAATGGTCAGGAAGATCCAGGGGAGACTCGAGGTCGACCCTTCGGCCTTTGGAGTCGGGGAAACAAGAACCTGAGGCCAGCTGTTCCCCAACTGAAAAAGAGACACGGCAGCCTATGAAGGGGCTCAAGCTGCTTCAGAAGTGATTGGCACTGAAACGCAGCTCCTCCTGGCACCCCGGCTGCCCGTTACTGGGCTGGATGTTCAAAGGCAGGGTTCTCTTCTACACATCACGCAACCGATGCTACTTGGAGTAAATGGGCTGCACCTAATTACACAACGAGCTTGAACAGGAAATCCCAGTCATCCAGGCATTCTAGAAGTCATCGTGGACTGGCCAGAGGGAAAAGATTTTGGAATGTTCACCAGAGGAGGAGGTGATGTGTGCTGAAGAGGCAGCATTATAATATATGTATTGGAATATAATATAATATAGAGCACCCTATAATAACTGTCAGAAAGTGAAAAGCATTAAAAAGCAGTATGCCTGGTTTACTGATGGTCCTGCCGTATCATGGGAAAGCATCGGAGATGGAAGGCAGCTGTATGGAGTCCTCAATGACAAGTTGCAGAAACTGTTGAAGGCGAAGGTGAATCCAGTCAGTTTGCTGAGGTGAAAGCCATCCAGCTGGCCTTGGACATTGCTGAATGAGAAAAGTGGCCATTACTTTATCTCTGTGCTGACTCATGGATGGTGGCAAATGCCCTATGGGGGGTGGTTGCAGCAATGGAAGCAGAGCAACTGGCAACACGGAGGTAAACCCATCTGGGCTGCTGCACTGTGGCATGATATCGCTGCCCGGGTGCAGAACCTGGTGGTGAAGGTGCGCCACTTAGATCATCTTGTACCCAAGAGTTGGGCCACTGAGGAACACCAGACCAACCAAGAGGTGGATAAAGCTGCTAAGGGTTGAAGTGGCTCAGATGGGCTTAGACTGGCAACACAAAGGAGTATTAGTTTTGGCTGGGTGGGCCCATGATACCTCAGGCCACCAGGGCAGAGATGCAGCATACAGATGGGCCCATGATCGAGGGGTGGACTTTACAATGGACACTATTGCCCCAGGTTATTCATGAGTGTGAAAACATGTGCTGCAATTAAGCAAGCCAAATGGTTAAAGCTTCTTTGGTATGGAGGACGATGGCTGAAGTATAAATATGGAGGGGTCGTGGCAGATTGACTATATCACACTCCCCCCAACCCGTCAAGGCAAGCGCCATGTGCTTACCATGGTGGAATCAACCACTGGATGGCTGGAAACATACGCTGTGCCCCACGCCACTGCCCAGAACACTGTCCTGGGCCTTGAGAAACGGATTTTGTGGTGACACGGCACCCCAGAGAAAACTGAGTCAGACATTGGGACTCATTTTCTGGAACAACCTTCCAGACACTTGGGCCAAAGAGCATGGTATTGAGTGGGTATATCACATCCCCTACCATGCACCAGCCTTTGGGAAAATCCAACGGTACAATTGGCTGCTAAAAAACTACACTGAGTGGTGTAGTCCCACCACTGGGTGGTGAGACTTTCAAACATTGGGATACACATTTGCCAAAAGCCACCTAGTTGGTTCAACACCAGAGAATCTGCTAACAGGGCTGGTCCAGCCCAGGTCAGAACTTTTACATACCATAGAGTGGGACAAAGTTCCTGTGGTGCACATGAAGAATTTGTTGGGGAAGACAGTCTTGGGTTATTCCTGCTTCAGTTAAAGGCAAACCCACTCACGGGATTGCTCTTGCTCAGGGACCCGGATATACTTGGTGGGTAATGCGGGAAGATGGGGAAGTCTAATATGTACCTCAAGGGGATTCAATTTTAGGGGCAAACAGCCGCTGAACTCAATTGTATGCTGTTGCCCTGCTATGTAGCACTTTTATAGCCCACCAACTAGATGTCTCCAGGTCACCAGCCACTGTCCCTGACTTCCCTCTGATCATCATCCCAACAAAGAATGAACTTTGATGAAACCAGACAAGCTCAGCAGTGACCAGATGAGTTCTGTGGTGTCATCAGCAGGAAACAATCCAACACTGTACACCACCTCTCCTGCTCTGAAAGACTGTTACAAAAGATGGAGCCCAAACATCTGAACGGATGGACTAATCAGCTTCATAGGGATTGGTCCATGGACTAAGGAAT